>NW_027203135.1:15000-27271 GCF_024711535.1 Dipodomys merriami
AGGAGGAGGAGGAGGAGGAGGAGGAGGAGGAGGAGGAGGAGGAGGAGATATAATACGTGATGGCGGTTAATGTCAGAATGGACAGTTGCAGGAGAGCTGGGGACCTCTGGTGTGGGATTCGAACAGCTATCTGTTTCTTCTCCACACCCCCAAAGCCCATCCGTACAGAGCAGCCTGTAGTGGACAGCACTTTGGGGGGTACACGGTTCCCTGAGGCTGGCAAGGGCTGGGCGGTGGCTGGGTGTTCTCCATTCTGGCTCTGACCTCTCCTGAGAGTCTCTGTTCCCTCTCTCTCTCCTCCTCCCTCCCTCCCTCCCTCTCTCTCTCTCTCTCAGGAGAGATGGTGGACACCCTGGGGTCCTGGGGATTGGGGTTCTGTCTCTCCCTGGCCCCGCCCTCCAGGAAGAAGGGAACAGTAGCCGCTCTCCTCTCCCCGAGCAAACGCGCTCTGTTGAAAGTTTAATGCATCTACGCCAATGGCACTTAAGCAGAATGCTCTGAGGAGCCCTTCTGCAGCTTGCTCTCCTCCTTCCTTCTTTCTTGTTCTAGAACCTTCTGGAGCCCGAGTTCCTGCCAAGAAAGCAACCCCACCCTTCCTCACCGTGGGGAGGGGAGGGTGTAGACTGACCCTCGCTTCCCCCCAGCTCCATGGAGACAGGCCAAGCAGCCCCTTCTGGGCCTCCTTCCCTCCCTCCCTCCCCTCCCTCCCTCCCTCCCTCCCTCCCTTCCTTCCTCCCTTCCTTCCTTCCTTCCTTCCTCCCTTCCTCCCTCCCTCCCCTCCTTCCCTTCCCTTCCTTCCTTCCTCCCTCCCTCCTTCCCTTCCTTCCTTCCTTCCTTCCCCCCCTCCCCTCCCTTCTTTCCTTCCTTCCTTCCTTCCTTCCTTCCTTCCTTCCTTCCTTCCTTCCTTCCTTCCTTCCTTCCTCTCTCCTTTTTTTTGTGCTCAGGGCCTGGGCATCCGTCCCTTAATTTTTTTGTTGTTGTTTATTTTTTGCTCAAGGCTGGTGCTCTCCCACTTGAGCCACACCTCCACTTCCAACTTCTTGCTGTTTAATTGGGCTTCATAAAACCAGATTCCTCCCTCCCTCCCTCTGTCCCTCCCTCTCACTCTCTCTATCTCTCTCCCTCTCTCCTCCTCTCTCTCTCTTTTCCCAGTCCTGAGACTTGAACTCAAGGCCTGGGTGCTGTCCCTCAGCTCTTCAGCTCAAGGCTGATACTCTACCACTTGAGTCACAGCTCCACTTCCAGGTTTTTGTGGTTCATTGGAGATAAGAGTCTCAAAGACTTTCCTGCCCAGGCTGGCTTTGAACCGTGATCCTCAGATCTCAGCCTCCTGTGTAGTTGGGATGACAGGCGTGAGCCATTGGTGCCTGGCTCAAAGGTTTGTTGTTTTTCTATTTTTTTTCTTTTTAAAAGTTAGAGGAAAATGCCAGGGAAACTGAGGCAAGCTGCTTAATGGCTGGTGGGTGGGTACACAGACATGATCAGGACTCTTGGCAGGGAGGACTGACTTATGCCCTCTGAGGTCTTGTCCATTTGCTTTCCAAGTAAGAAATAGAGGGAGGAGGGAGAGGAGGAGGGAGGAGAAAGAGGATGAGAAGAGGAAGAGGGAGGAACAAGAGAAAGAAGAGGAGGAGGGAAAGGAAGAAAAGGAAGGGAAAAGGGGGAAGAGGAAGAGGAGGGGGAGAGGAGGAGGAGGAGGAGGAGGAGGAGGAGGAGGAGGAGGAGGAGGAGGAGGAGGAGGAGGAGGAGGAGGAGGAGGAGGAAGAGGAGACTTCCTGGTTCAGAAGGAGGCACAGAAGTTGGTAGCTGGATATAGGTCCAAGGGGGTCCCTCCCTATTTTATTTTATTTTATTTTGTTGGTCGTGGGGCTTGAACCACTTTGGGTTCTCTGGTGGTTTTATTGGAGATAAGAGTCTCACGAACTTTCCTGCCTGGGCTGGCTTTGAACTGTGATCCTCAGATCTCAGCCTCCTGAGTAGCTAGGATTACAGGCGTGAACCACTGGCGCCTGGCTCCCTCCCTCTTTTATAGCCCTTTGGGGATGAATCTCAGTTACCCTGGCATCTCCTTGGGTCACTGTCCACCAGAGGGACGGGCATCTGCCATCTGAGGGGTGGCCAGAGATAGACAGAAAGAACCGAGGTGTTTGTCTGTCATCCCAGATACTCAGGAGGCTGAGATCTGGATGACTGTGGTTCAAAACCAGCTCAGACAGGAAAGTCCGTGAGACTCTTAGCTCCAATCCACCACCCCAAAGCAGACATGGAGCTGTGGTTTCAAGTGGTAGAGCACTGGCCTTGAGCTATAAGTAAACAATGAATAATAGCAATAACAATAATAATAATAAAAAACAGCTCAGGGACAGTGTTCAGGTCCTGAGTTGAAGCCCCAGGACTGGCATGTACACACACACACACACACACACACACACACACACACACACACACACACACACACACACACACACACACACACACACAGAGGCTGGTAGCTTTGAGTGGTTCACTTAACATTCTTGACTTAATTCTGTCTGAGACACAAAACTCCCCTCCTAGCTTTGGAAAGCACCAGGTCAGCTCTATAGTCCGATACCCCACAGAGCAGCCCTGCCTGGAAACCATGGGCCAAGGCCTCTCTCGTGGGCCAGGCACTCTCCTCCCTACAGTTGGCCAAGGCCGGCAGCCAGGCTTTACTGTGCAGGGGGCTTTTGTATGGCCGAGTGGCCTCAGGGTGTTTTCCTGACTCATTTCCTGTTATTTTTTTTTCTTCCAAGAAAGCTTGCCATGCTGCAGAGGAGAAATGTGACATTTATTTTTTACAGGACTAACTTCGGAGGCTTTATTGGGAAAGAAGAGAAGCAGAAGCAGAAGAGGAAGAGAAAGAAGAAAGCAGAAAGGAGCAGGAGGAGGAGGAGGAGGAGGAGGAGGACGAAGAAGAAGAAGAAGAAGAAGAAGAAGAAGAAGAAGAAGAAGAAGAAGAAGAAGAAGAAGAAGAAGAAGAAGAAGAAGAAGAAGAAGAAGAAGAAGAAGAAGAAGAAGAGGAAGAAGAAGAAGAAGAAGAAAGGAGGAGGAGGAAGGAGGAGGAGGAAGAAAAAGGAGAAGAAGAGGAGAAGGAGAAGGGGGGAGGAGGAGATGATAGAAAGAAAAAAAGAAAGAAAAAAAGGAAGGAAGGAAGGAAGGAAGGAGAAAACCCCAGCTGAGATCCTTTCTTTTATATTTACAAAGCCATTAATTGGCCCCTTTATAAAATTAGACTCCATTATAAGCTCAATTGGAGTGGGAGAAGAGCTTTATTTAGTCCAAAACATCAATTTAAAAAAGAGTTATTTTTTTAAAATAAAACAACCCAGAATTCAGTAGCAAGAAGACCAGTGGGAGTGATTCCCTCTTCCTTCAATGGCTAAGAGACAGGAGGTGGAGACCCCATTGGGGAGTCCCTCGGGGGCACACACCTGTGGTGGAGAGGGACGGTGGGGTGTGCACAATGACCCAGGGTCACTATTACAGCCCCACCTGCAGCTCCTGCTTCTTCTTCTTCTTCTTTTTTTTTTTTGGGGGGGGTCAAGTCGTGGAGCCTGAACTCTGGGTCTGGGCGCTATCCCTCAGCTCTTCAGCTCAAGGCTAGCACTCTACCACTTGCGCCACAGTGCCACTTCTGGCTTTTTTCTTTTTGCTTATGTGGTGCTGAGGAATTGAACCCAGGGCCTCAGGCATGCAAGGCAAGGGTTCTACCACTGAGCCACCTTCCCAGCCCTTCCTGCTTCTTTTTATTTTGGGGGTACCCCACCCACAAGAGAAGTGTCAAGCAAAGACCAGGCACCGGTGGCTCATGCCTGTCACCCTAGCAACTCAGGAGGCTGAGATCCAGAGGATCGTGGTTCGAAGCCAGCCAGGGCAGGAGAATCCATGAGACTGATTTCCAATAAATGACTGACCCCAAAGCCAGAAGTGGAGGTTGTGCTTCAGATGGTAGAGTGCTAGCTAGCTTCAGGTGAAGAAGTTAAGCGAGAGCTGTAGGCCCTAAGTTAGAGTCCTGGTACTGGCATGCACGTGTGTACATGCATGCACACCCCGCCCAAGTGTCCGAACTTGGGTGAAAACCTGGCATAACCATCACAGTACTGGTCTGGAATCCGTCAGCCATTGTGCTTCTTTTTTAATTAAATTATCATTTTTTAATATTTCCATTTGATTGAAGATGATCCTGTCTCTCTGTCTCTTTCTCTCTCTGTGTCTCTGTGTGTCTCTGTGTGTCTCTCTCTGACTTTCTCTGCGTCTCTCTCTGACTCTGTGTCTCCCCGTGTCTCTGTGGGTCTCTCTCTGTGACTGTCTGTGTCTCTGTCTCTCTCTGTGTGTCTCTTTATGTCTCTCTGTGTCTCTGTCTCTGTCCCCCACCCCCATGTCTCTCCCACACCCCCTGAGTGCATTAGCCCCAGGGCGTCCTGCAGGCCACACACCACCCCCTAGCCCAGGCCCAGGCCCAGGCCCAGGCCCAGGCCCAGGCCCAGGTCAGCACCGCGGACAGTGCCCCAGACCCAGGCCCAGGCCCAGATCAGCACCGCGGACAGCGCCCCAGGCCCAGGGCCAGGCCCAGATCAGCACCGCGGACAGCGCCCCCAGGGCCAGGCCCAGGCCCAGATCAGCACCGTGGACAGCGCCACCAGGGCCAGGCCCAGGCCCAGATCAGCACCGCGGACAGCACCCCAGACCCAGGCCCAGGCCCAGATCAGCACCGTGGACAGCGCCACCAGGGCCAGGCCCAGGCCCAGATCAGCACCGCGGACAGCACCCCCGGTCTAGGCCCAGGCCAAGGCCCAGGTCAGCACTGCGGACAGCGCCCCCGGTCTAGGCCCTGGTCCAGGCCGCACCCTGACTGCGTTTTGATCATGCAGTCCTGGCTGGCCAGCGTGAGGACAGGGTGGACGGATCCTCCCCCCGAGCTTCGGGGTGTCTTCAGCAGAACTGAGCTGATGGAAAGCTGGAGTCGGAGCCCGTGGCTCGTGCCTGTCACCCTCGCAGCTCAGGAGGCGGAGATCTGAGGGTCTGTGTTCAAAGCCAGCCAGGGAAGACAAGTCTGTGAGACTCTCATTGACGAGCCAGCAAAAGCAAGAGCCAGAAGCGGAGGTGCGATCCATGGCAGGGCATTAGCTTTGAGAGGTAAAGCCTAAATGAGCGTGTGAGGTCCTGCGTTCAAGTCCTGGTACTGGCACACACGTGTGTGCGTACACACACACACACACTACCAGCTGCCACAACTTCTATTTTTCTCAACTGCTTATTACCCAGCCTTGTGACCAGCATCTGCCTTTATCTGTCACTTTATTTTTGTTATTCTTCTTCTTCTTCTTCTTCATCATCATCATCATCATCATCATCATCATCATCATCATCATCATCATCATCATCATCATTTATTTTGCTTGAACTCAGGGCCTGGGCGCTGTCCCTGAGCTTCTTTGGCTCAAGGCTAGTACTCTACTACTTGAGCCACAGCACCACTTCTGGCTTTTTTTCTGAGTAGTTTATTGGAGATAAGAGTCTCATGGACTTTCCAGCCCAGGTTGGTTTCACACCATGATCCTCAGGATTACAGGTGTGAGCCACCAGTGCCCAGCTGTCACTTTATGACTGGTTCATGGATCAGGAGGACCCCATGTCTAGCCTGGATGAATGAGCACCTCACTGTCTCCTTTAGAACACTCTTTCAGGACTCAGTTTCTCATCTCATTCTAATAATCAAGTTGATATAATTTCTCTGTAGAAAACCTAGAAAGCCTGGGAGATAAATCGCCTCCTTAGTAGCACAGTGTTGAAACCTCTCCCTTGTCAATTGCCATTCTATATCATTCATTCATCCCATCATTCATTCAGCAAATAGGTGAGGGCTCAGCACTTTACGCAGACAAGCTTTCATGAGGGAGAAGTTGGAAAGGGTCACGGAGCAATCCTCACCCTGCATGAAATCACTAATGTCATTTATTTCTTTGATTGAAGAAGTGTAGTTCATTTCAATTAAATATATATTATATTGAAATGCTCTTAAGACTCACATTTCATCTGAGATTCAAATATCCATTAGGCTCCACGCTGAATTTCCTTTATCCATTTGGACTCAATTCAATTCTTCTCCCTGATCTCTCCCCCACTCTCTTTCTGTCTCTCTCTCTCTGTCTCTCTCTATTTTTCCTTCTCTCTTCTTGACCCAGTACTGAGTCTTGAGCTCAGGGCATAAGCAGTTTTTTCACTCAGACTGGCACTTTACCACTTGAGCCACACCTCAATTTCTGGCTTGTTTTTGTTGGTTCATGGAGGATAAAAGTCTCAGACTTTCCTGCTCGGCTGGCTTGCCACAACTTCAATCTTCTAGATCTCAGACTCCTGAGTAGCTAAGATGACAGGCGTGAGCTGCCAGCGCCTGGCTTCTAGTTTAAACCTTGCTTCCCATTCCTGCAAAGAGGCCTGAGATCTCAGATGCTTTCTCTCCCTATGAAAACCTCTCCACCTGCCTTCTGAACAATTTCTACCAGACAAAGCATTTGAGCATCTCTGAGCACAATGAAGAGCCATTGTGTGGGAACCCTGCCTTCAGGTTTTGCTGCCATTGTGCTGAGAAATCTTTTCTTCTCCCTGCTTTTTTCCCCCCACTCTCTCTTACTTGGAAATGTATGAAACCCAGGGATCAAGCAGGACTCGAAAACAATTGTCATTTAGTGACGATGAATTGGTTCCAAAAATAATGCTCATGGTGGAAATGGCTCTTACCAGCAAACCCTCCACACCCCCCCCAAAGAATCCTGTTGTATTGTCAGGAGAAGTTTGGGCTACAAAAAAAAGGCAGTTTCTTTTTGTATTCAAATGTACACAATGCTAAACCTGTGCTGTTCATGGTGAAAGAAAGGGAACTTTCTTCCC
The DNA here is from genome assembly GCF_024711535.1 of Dipodomys merriami. Taxonomy (NCBI): domain Eukaryota; kingdom Metazoa; phylum Chordata; class Mammalia; order Rodentia; family Heteromyidae; genus Dipodomys; species Dipodomys merriami. The sequence continues at coordinate 21,913 of NW_027203135.1, forward strand.
AGAGTGTGCAAGCTTGCTCACGCAAAGAGGCAAGAATTCCACTCTTCTCCTCCATTGGAGATAGGAGGATCCAAATGGTCTGGGCCCTTCACCAGAACAAAAACATAAACAAGAAGGGAGGGGCTGGGAGGGAGAGGTAACAGTATTTGACAAGAAACGAACACAGCCCCTTACTTACATAACTGTAACCCCTCTGTACATCACCCTTAAGGGAAATCAAAATAAGACATGAACAAAACAAACAAGAATTAAAAAACAAAAAGCAAACGGGGCTGAAATTTTGGATCAAATGGGAGAGCACTAGTTACTCAGCAAGTGTAAGAACCCCAGTTTTCACTTAAAAACTTTATAAAGAGGGCTGGGAAGGTGGCTAAGTGGTAGAGCGCTTGCCTTGTATGCATGAGGCCCTGGGTTCGATTCCTCAGCACTACAGAAGCAGAAAAAAAGCCGGAAGTGGTGCTGTGGCTCAAGTGGTAGAGCACTAGCCTTGAGCTGAAGAGCTGAGGGACAGCGCCCAGGCCCAGAGTTCAGGCCCCACGACTGGACCCCCCCCCCCCCAAAAAAATAACTATTAAGAAAAAGAAAAAAAAATTGGGTGCTGGTGGCTCACGCCTGTTAGCCAAGCTACTCAGGAGGCTGAGATCTGGAGGACTGTGATTCCAAGCCAGCTGGGGCAGGAAAGTCCGTGAGACTCTTCTCTCTAATGAACCCCCAGAAAACCAGAAGTGGTGCCATACATATGACTCCAAACGTCAGAGCGCCAGCCTTGAGCACAAAGAAGCTCAGAGACAGCACCCAGGTCCTGAGTTCAAATCCCAGGCCTGGCCATGCAGAAAAATAAAAAATTCACAAGAAACGATAGTCTATTCCAGAGACTCTGAGGCTCCCAGGAGCTGGTGGAGTGGGCAGGGCTGTTGTGTCGGGGTGTCTGACCCCTGGCAGCCTGCGCCCACAGCCGTCCCCATGGGAACCAATGCAGCCAACGCTTCACTCCTCAGCACAGAGAGTGAGCAACCATCACCAGCCACGGCCCTGGAGGCGGAGGTGACTGGAGGCCCCAAGGCCGGCACAAGCACCCACGGGCCCGGCCACGGAGGGCAGCGGAGGGGGCCGCAGCTGCAGAGAGCTGGGTGGGCAGGTTGTCATGGAAACCAAGCTGTGGGCCTTTGCCTGGCGTTTGGATTCCGACAGAGAGGTCTTGCCACCTTGTGTCTGGCTGCGTCTAGGAACATCATGGACTACAAGAGAGAGGGGAGGAAGGGGTGAGGGGGATGGTGCTGGTGTTGATCCCAGGAGCAGAGAAAGCAGACAGGGATTCAATGCTAGCCAGAGCCAGAGACCCGCGCCTCACGCCTGTCATCCCAGCTGTTCAAGAGGCTGAGATAGGAGGATCGGGGTTCGAAACCAGGCCCAGGCAGGAAAGTCTGTGAGACTCTTATCTGCAATGAACCAGCAAAAAATAAAGCCAGAGGTGGAGGTGTGGCTCAAGCAGTAGAGAGCCAGCCTTGAGTTCAAAAAGAAGCCCAAGTTCACCAGGCTCTGGTGGCTCACGCCTGTCATCCTAGCTACTCAGGAGGCTGAGATGTAAGGATCCGGGTTGAAAGCCAGCCCAGGGGAGGAAAGTGTGTGAGATTTGAACCTCTGATGAGCTAGCAAAAAGCTGGAAGGGGAGCTGTGGCTCAAGTGGCAGAGTGCCAGTCTTCAAGTGCAAATGCGAAGGGACAGTGCACAAGTTCAAGCTCTGAGATGGTCACAAATAAACAAAAAAAAATGTTTTGCACAAACCTTGCAAATCACAGAGACAAAGAATTCTCAGCTTCATGGGGCCATCCTAAAAACAAAGCCAAATTGGGAAATTGATAAAGGAGGAGACTCTTAGGGGAGGAGCACAAAGGAGCCATAATAGCTATCCAAATGAACTCCAGGAAGGGGCTGGGAAAGTGGCTCAGTGGTAGAGCGCTTGCCTTGCATGCATGAAGCCCTGGGTTCGATTCCTCAGCACCACATAAAGCAGAAAAAGCCAGAAGTGGCGCTGTGGCTCAAGTGGTAGAGTGCTAGCCTTGAGCTGAAGAGCTGAGAGACAGCGCCCAGGCCCAGAGTTCAGCCCCACAACTGGCAAAAAAAAGAAAACAGAAAAACAAATGAACTGCAGGAAATGGAAGCAAGAGGTTTTTCTTTTTCTTGCTGTTTTTTTTCTTCTTCTTGTCTTCTTTGTGTATCTGTCTTTTGTGGGGGCACAAAAATAGGGGAACAAAGGGTGATCACTGGACACCATGTGGAGAATGAACTCCACACCTTGTGGGTGGGGCTGGAAGGGAAAAATGGAAGAGAGGGGACATGGTCTAATATGCTCAGGACCTGACTTGGGAGACTGTCACCCTTCAGTGCATGACCTTCATAATAACTGTAAAGTTTTTTTTTTTTTAATGGCAAGGGTATTGAAATGAAACCAGAAGTGATTCACTTCCCTAGATATTTACTAACCCGGAAGTGGTTTGCTATCCCGGAAGTGGTTTACTCCCTTGGAAGTCCTTCACTTCCCATCATGGAAGGGGAAGATTCACCCATGCCAACTTGTGCTGTAGAATTTCTGCAAGGACAGAAATGGCTACTGACTGGTTTGTTTTTTTTTTTTAAAGGAATTCATTTGCAAAAACAGAACCAGAGAGCCAGAAGGCAACTAGGAGGTCTGACAAACCAATTAGCGCATGTCACTCCTACCAAAGGGGCCCAGAGAAGACAGATAGCAATGTACAATTTATCCAAGACCCCAACTTCTCAGGGGCAGAGTGGGTACTCTGACAGTCATTCTGGACTCCTTCCTCTGTCACTAAGTCTGTCACTACTATATATGTAAATGGTTCCAAAACATTTTTGGGGTGTGTGTGTGTGTGTGTGTGTGTGTGTGTGTGTGTGTGTGTGTGTGTGTGTGTGTGTGTGCATTGGTACTGGGGCTTGAAAACTCCCATCTTACTCTGTCACTTGGTTCTTCCATTCAAGGTTAGCTTTGAACCTGGATCCTCAGATCTCAACCTCCTGACTAGCTAGGATTACAGGCCTGAGCTCCCAAGTGCTTGGGTTCTTTTCTTGACCACTTGAACCATGCCTCTGTTTCTAGATTTAAAAAAAATTACTAGTGAATTGGAAAGGAAAGCCTTTCATATAAGTCAGGCCCAGGGAGAGAAGAGATGCACGGGTTCTCTTAGATGCATAAGTCGGGTGTAATTTCGAATCATGGAAATGACCACACGCAGCGTGCACAAACGTATTACCTGAAGTATGGTATAGTCATGGGAAAAATTCAAGTGCTGTAGTTTCTTAGAAAAAAATCTTACTCATAGCCCAACAGAATGAATACCAGGAAGCGGATACTGGAAAGGTGTGTATGGGGGGAAGGTCGAAGAAAAAAGGGCAGAAAAATGAAGAAGAAAAGGAAAGGAAGAGAATGCAGCCATGATTTTCAATATATAGCCTGTGAAATTAGGAAAACTGAGGGGAAGGGTGATATCGATCAAGATGTATTATATTCATAAATGGACACATTGAGTTGTAACCCCTTTGTACAACTACTTAAAGACAATGCAAAGATGGCATTTTTTAATTTTTATTTTTGTGCTAGTCTAGGGGCTTGAACTCAGGCACTATTCCTAAGCTTTTGTGCTCAAGGCTAGCTCTTTACCTCCGGAGTCACAGCTCTGTTTCTGGCTTTTTTTGGTGGTTAACTAAGATAAGAATCACACAGACTTTCCTGCCCAGGATGGCTTTGATCTCTAATCCTCAGATCTCAGCCTCCTGGGTAGCTAGGATGACAGGCGTGAGCCACCATGCCCAGCTTAACAAAAATAATTTTTTGGAAGACAAAAACTATAAAATGTAAGGTGTAGCCAGGTGCCAGTGACTCAAACCTGTCACTCAGCAGGCTGAGATCTAGAGGATCATAGTTCAAAGCCAGCCTGGGCTGGAAAGTCTCCATGAGACTCTTCTCTCCAATGAACCACCAGAAAAACCAGAAGTGGTGCCATAGATGACTCAAGGTGGTAGAGCATTAGCCATGAGCAAAAAGAGCTCAGGGATGATGCACAGGCCCTGAGTTCAAGCCCCACCCCTGACAACAAAAAAAGTAAGGTGTCAACACAAATCTTTTCATATAGTGAATATTCACTCTGAAACAAAGATGTAGGTAGAAGGAAGGAGCTACATAATTATTGTTTGACCAGACTGGGCCAGCATAGCAAACAGGTCTATGGTACTGTGAAAGCTGTCTTTTTCCAGGCTGGAGAGTTGGTTGGTCAAAGGCTTTGAGGAGAATGTAAAGTGCAGTCTCTTCACTTCCTTAGATTCCAGCTCGTCCCATGAGATCATTTAAAATCACATTTGCTGCTCTACTATCTAATCACACATACGCCCAGAAGCCTCTCCCCATATTCCTTCCCCCACCCCAAGCTCCTTCCTTTCCCCCCCTCCCAGCTTGCCTCTAAAGTGCATTTGCTGGAGATGAGCGATTCAGGCTGGAACTCATCATGAGAAATCAGATTGGGTCAGACACCAAGACGGGACAGCTTTGTACTTGCCTGAACCAAAGCCTGCCAGGTCGGCCATCTTCATGGAGAAGAACAAACAAAAATGTGTAAGTTTTTCTAAGGAAAAAAAAATAAGAAAAAGCAAAAAAAAAGGTGTGTGTGGGAGGGGGGGATGAGGTATCTCTCAAAAACAATTCCGATGGCCTTTCTTCGTGCTCTATCGAGCAAGTGTGCCATGTCATCGAATGTTCTAGAAGTTGCAGGTAAACAGGGGAAGGCCTTTCGGAGAGAGATGATGATTTTCTAGAAGATAAGCAAAAGGAGGAACAGCCAAAGGTTTGTCTAGGAGAGTCAGAAGCCCAGTGGAGTCTGGTTGATATAAAGCAAGAGACCCTTGAGATATTGTTGGGGAAATGGTAGATTTTTTTTTCCCCCGGAACCCCCCCCCATTATGTTTTATAGGCTTTTTGATCTATAAAACTTTCCCCAAACATCCATAGTTCTTTAAAGGGAATATTGAAAGAGGAATATGATCTTTAGAGGGGAAAAGATCCCCATGGCTTCTTTGGGACTTTAAAAAAAAGTATATCTTTCAGTCGTTGTAGAAAGGGGTTTTAATGCCACATGTCAGTTTGTGGGTATAATGCATCTCAATTATCTTTCTCTCTCCCATCTTTCCCAACCCCACCTCTAACCCTCAAGCGACCTGGCTCCATTTCCAAATGTGTATACTGAGTATTATGACTACCTTTGCCTACCCTTCCTCTCCATCGGTGTGTGTGTGTGTGTGTGTGTGTGTGTGTGTGTGTGTGTGTGTGTGTGTGTGTGTGTTAGTTCCA
>NW_027203135.1:27371-37371 GCF_024711535.1 Dipodomys merriami
CCCCTCCCCTGCTTGTTTATGCGTCTTGCTAGATTGCCTCAGATTGGCTTCTCTCTCTTTCTCTGTCTGTCTGTCTGTCTGTTTTTGTGTCTCTGTTTCTCTCTCTGAAAGAGAGGAAGAAGCAAATGTGAGACAGCACTGAGAGCAACTATTTCTGGGAAATCTTTTCTTTCTTCTTTCTCTTTCTTTCTTTCTTTTTCCTTCCTTCCTTCCTTTCTGTCTCTCTTCCTTCCTTCCTTCCTTTGTCTTCTTCCTTCCTTCCTTCCTTCCTTTCTTCCTTCCTTCCTTCTTTCCTTTCTGTCTCCCTTCCTTCCTTCCTTCTTTTCTTTCTTTCTTTCTTTCTTTCTTTCTTTCTTTCTTTCTTTCTTTCTTTCTTTCTTCCGTCCTTCCTTCCTTCCTTCCTTCCTTCCTTCCTTCCTTCCTTCCTTCCTTTCTTTCTGTATCTTTCTTTCTTTCTTTCTTTCTTTCTTTCTTTCTTCTTCCTTCCTTCCTTCCTTTCTTTCTTTCTGTATCTTTCTTTCTTTCTTTCTTTTTCCTTCCTTCCTTCCTTTTTGTCTCTCTTTCTTCCTTCCTTCCTTCCTTTCTTTCTTTCTTCCTTTCTTTCTTTCTGTCTCTTTCTTTCTTTCTTTTTCCTTACTTCCTTCCTTTCTGTCTTCCTTCCTTCCTTCCTTTTTGTCTCTCTTTCTTCCTTCCTTTATTTCTTTCTGTCTTCTTTCTCTCTCTTTCTTTCTTTCTTTCTCCCTTCCTTCCTTCCTTCTTTCCTTTCTGTCTCTCTTTCTTTCTTCCTTCCTTTCTGTCTTCTTTCTTTCTTTCTTTCTTTCTTCCCTCCGTCCTTTCTTTCTTTCTTCCTTCCTTTCTGTCTCCCTTCCTTCCTTCCTTTCTTTCCTCCTTCCTTCCTTTCTTCCTTTCTGTCTCCCTTCCTTCCTTTCTGTCTCTCTTTCTTTCATCCTTCCTTCCTTCCTTTCTGTCTTTCTTTCTTTCTTTTTCTTCCTTCCTTCCTTCTTTCCTTCCTTTCTGTCTTCTTTCTTTCTTCCTTCCTTCCTTTCTTCCTTTCTGTCTCTCTTCCTTCCTTCCTTTCTGTCTTTCTTTCATCCTTCCTTCCTTCCTTTCTATCTCTCTCTGTCTTTTTCTCTTTCTTTCTTTCTTTCTTTCTTTCTTTCTTTCTTTCCTTCATGTCTGCCTGTTTCTTGCAGCAGAGTGTGAGTTTCTGAGGGGCAAGGATTCCTTCTCTACAAGTGTGAATCACCAGAGACTGGCTCACACTCTTATTTTCACAGTGAAAATCTCAGCCTATACATTCTGGCTCCAGCATCCATGAACTTTACGATTGCATGATGCTGTCTCTTTAAGGTCTAGTTTCTTAACCAACAATAACATATTTTGTTGCAATAAGAGAAATGCAAGCTGGGTGCCACACACACACACACACACACACACACACACACACACACACACACACACACATACACACACACACAGAATATATAAAACAGATACGTTGGGTGCTGGTGGCTCACACCTGTAATTCTAGCTACTCTGGAGGCTGAGATCTAAGGATCACAGTTCAAAGCCAGCCTGGCAGAAAAGTCCATGAGACTCTTATCTTCAATTAAACACCATAAAGGTCAGAAGTGGAGCTGTGGCTCAAAGTGGGAGAGGGCTAGCCTAAAGCAAAAAAAGTTAAAGGACATTGCCCAGGCCCTGAGTTCAAGCCTCAGGACTGGAAGAAAAAGAAAGAATAAAGAAAAAATGAATGAATGAAAGAGAAAGAAAGAGGAAAACCTCCTTAAAGAAGCAACATTGAACATTCAGCCTAAAAGGAAATACATAATTCCATTCATGTTCACCAGAAGGAAGCAGAATTTAAGGACCAAATCAGAATGTGATTTGTGGTCAAAAGATAGATGGGTCCATCCATGTCAGAAGCCATTTGAGCAACAGAGGACTTTTCCAAGTCCTCTTTACATTCGGGGGGCGGGGTGCGGGGAAGCAATGTGGTTGGTGTGGCTCAGTTGGTAGAATGCTAGCCAGTGAGTAAAAACATCAGGTACTGAGTTCAAGTCCTGATCTTGGGCCAAAAAGAAGAAGAAAAGGAAGGGGGAGGAGGAGGAGGAGGAGAAGGAGAAGGAGGAGGGAGGGATGGAGGGATGGGGGATGGAGGGAACAGGAAGAGGAGGAGGAGAAGGAGGAGGAAAAAGAAGAAGGAGGAGGAGGAGGAGGAGGAGGAGGAGGAGGAGGGGGAGGAGGAAGAGGAGGAGGAGGAGGAAGAGGGAAGAGGAAGATGTGGAGGAGGAAGAAGAAGAAAAAGAAGGAGGAGGAGGAGGAGGAGGAGGAGGAGGAGGAGGAGGAGGGGGAGGAGGAGGAGGAGGAGGAGGAGGAGGAGGAGGAGAAGAAGGAGAAGAAGAAGAAGAAGAAGAAGAAGAAGAAGAAGAAGAAGAAGAAGAAGAAGAAGAAGAAGAAGAAGAAGAAGAAGAAGAAGAAGAAGAAGAAGAAGAAGAGGAAAGCCCCAGGCTACATTTTATTGCTTGACACTGTCAAGCAATTTTCCCAGGGCTCTGGTTTTTTTTAAATCCTTTTATGAACCTTGTCCAAAACCCATTTCTACCTGTCAACGTTTTTCTTTTTCATTTGCAGATTGTTCTTGAGAAATTTCACAACAGAGGAATTACTGTCCCCAAGTAATCTCTTTAGCTCTGAGCTAATGAATGCTCCAGAAGATTAACAGCCACAAAATTACTTTGTGTGGACAGGTTGTTTTTTTTTTTTAAATGCAGGTGCCCTGTTTTCAAGATTTGGCCTAATCAAAGGTGATTACAGAGAGAAGGGTTGAGGGTGGAAGGGGCGGATCGTCAGGTTGGCGGCGAATTCACACAATCTTGAGGGTTCTAGAAGGTACTCTGGCGTTCCCTATTAGTCTAGGTGAGATTTTTTAAAAATTGGAGCTAGGTGGATTTCTTTTTGTCGGTCATGGGTCTTGAACTCAGAGCCTGGGCGCTGTCCCTGAGCTTCTTTGTGCTCAAGGCTGGTGCTCTACCTCTCTGAGCCATATATACGGCACCACTTCCGGTTTTCTGCTGGTACTTTGGAGATGAGAGTCTCACGGAATTTCATGCCCAAGGCTGGCCTTGAACTGTGATCCTCCAGAGCTCAGTTTCCTGAGTAGCTGGGATGACAGGCATGAGCCACCAGAGCCTAGTTTGGGGTTGGATTCCTTCGTTTTCATCTCCTCCTCCTCCTCCTCCTCCTCTTCCTCCTCCTCTTCTTCCTCCTCCTGCTCTTCCTCCTCCTCCTCTTCCTCCTCCTCCTCCTCTTCTTCCTCCTCCTCCTCTTCTTCCTCCTCCTCCTCCTCTTCCTCCTCTTCCTCCTTCTCCTCCTTCTCTTTCTTCTCCTTCTTCTTGAGTACAGTGCATCGTGTGTGTGTGTGTGTGTGTGTGTGTGTGTGTGTGTGTGTGTGTGTGTGTGTTTGTGCCAGTCCTGGGATGTGAACTCATGGTCTCTCACTCTTCCTTAGCTTTTTCACTCAAGGCTGGTGCTCTACCACTTGAGTCACAGCACCACTTCTGGCTTTTTTTAGAGTTCACTGGACATAAGAGCCTCATGGACTTTTCTTCCTTGTCTTGGGGCCTAAATCCTCAGATCTCATTCCCCCTGAGTAGCTAGGATTACAGGTGTGAGCCACCAGCACCCCACAGTGCAATGTATCTTGATCAATGTTCACAACTGAGTTCTTTTAAAAAAATGTAACTTAAGCCAGATGCCGGTGGCTCACACCTATAATCCTAGCTGAGATCTGAGGATCACAGTTCAGAGCCAGCCCGGGCAGGAAGAGTTGTGAGACTCTTATCTCCAATGAACCACCAGAAAACTGGAAGTGGTGCTGTGGCTCAAGTGGTAGAGCACCAACTTTTAGCTGAAGAGCAGAAGGACAACGCCCAGGCCCAGAGTTCAAGTCCTATGACCAACAAAAATAATAATAACATTATTGCTATTGTTGAGGTGTTGCACAGAGAGGCTACCATTCCACAGTCCAGGTGCTGTGTGCATCCATTTCTCTTTTAGGCCATGAACCTCTTCGAAGCCTCAGTTTCCCCTTCCCATCCCTGCCCACAGATTTCACAGTAGCTTTCCCCTTGGTGTTTACTGAACCCTGTGGTGGCATCTGCTCACCCTGTCCCTTTCTGTGCCCCTCTAACTGGGCTCTTGGTGGGTCCATCTAACACGACACAGAAGAAACAGCTCACTCAGAGGAGGAGCGGGGAGAATCAGGTGTCATGCAAAGGAGAGGGCTGAGCACTGAAGCAACGGAGAACAGATTACAATTCTTTGACAAGAGACAGAGAAAGGCGGCTGGCATGGTATGCCAGGAAGCTGCGGTGCTTAGTAGCTCCACGGGGAAGAGCCTGTCAGCGACGCCTCAGACAGAGCAGGCAAGGAAGGGCGCTGACAAGAAACATAACACTCACTTGTGTTACGTCTCGCCAAGTCCCACAGGATTGGGCATGGCGTGCCTGTCCATCTGTTGATTGGGGCAGGGGAGGGCGGGGGGGGGGGGGAGGCAGAGGTAAGAGGATCATGGTTGGAGGCTGCTGCCAGGCCCCCAAACAAAAGCAAAGCAACAAGCAAACAAAAAACTCCACGAGGTTCCTAACTGAATAACCAGAGGGTAAAAAATATAAATAGAAGGAAGGAAGGAGAAAAGGAAGGAGGGACCAAGAAGGAGAGGGAGAGAGAGGGAGGAAGGGGAAAGGAACAAGGAAAGGAAATAAGGAAGAAAAGGAGGAAGGAGAAAAAAGAAGAGAAGAAAGGAGGGAGAGGGAGACAGAAGAGGAGGGGGAGAAAGGGAAAAGAGGACATTTAGAAGAAAAGAGAAAGAAAGGAAGGAAGGAAGGAAGAAAGGAAGCAAGCAGAGGAAGAGATGGGAGGGGAAGGAAGAAGGGGGAGGAGAAGAGGGAAAGAGAGGAAAGTTAGGAAAGGAAAGAAGGGAAGGGTGAGAGAAAGGGAGGGAAGAAATGGAGGATGCAAGGAGGGAGAAGAGGAGGGAAAGGAAGGAAGGAAGGAAGGAGGGAAGGAGGGAAGGAGGGAGGCAAGAAAGGAGAGAGGGAAAGAAGAAGGGAGGGAAGGAAGGAAAGAAGGAGGAAGGGAGGGAAGGAAGGGAGGAGGGAAAGGAGGGAAGGACAGAAGGAAGAAGGAATGGAAAGTAGGGAAGGAATGAAAGAAGGAAGGATGGAAGGAAGGACAGAAGGAAGGATGGAGAGAAGGAAGGAAGGAAGGAAAGAAGGAGGAATGGAGGGAGGTAAAGTAGGAGGGAAAGGAGGGAAGGACAGAAGGAAGAAGGAAGAAGGAAGGGAAAGCAGGGAAGGAATGAAAGAAGGAAGGATGGAAGGAAGGGTGGAGAGAAGGAAGGAGGGAAGGAAAGAAGGAAGGATTGAGGGAAGGAAGGAAAGAAGGAAGGGAGGAAGGAAGGAAGGAAGGAAGGAAAGAAAGGGAAGGCAGATATCACAATATATGGCAGTTCACTTAATTTAAAAATACCTGGTCAGAAGACTCTGCCTAGATTTAAATTGATGAGAATTTACAGTTCTGACAATCATCCCCCCCCCCACTCCCAACTGCCTCCAAGAATTCTGGAAGTCTGTGAGTAACATATTTTGAGTCTTATATTCTGATGCTGATATATTCTAATTCCTATGGAGTGGGAGGGGATTCTGAACAGGTCGTGGGGCTTGAACTCTGGGCCTGGGCGCTGTCCCTCAGCTCTTCAGCTCAGGGCTGGTGCTCTACCACTTGAGCCACGGCACCATTTCCAGTTTCCTGAGTATGGTTTATTGGGGATAAGAGTCTCACGGACTTTCACTGCCCGGGCTGGCTTTGAACCGTGATCCTCAGATCTCAGCCTCCTGAGTAGTTAGGATGACAGGCGTGGGCCTCCAGCTCTCCATTCCTCTTATTGTGTCAGCCCGGCCCAGTCATTCTGAGCTACAGAAGAGATTAGTCACAGAAAACCCAACCCACTCGTCTATCGATCATTTCAGCACCATGGACAGCACAGGGCCCAACAGATCACCTCCACTTTCTGGCAGGACCACAGCACTGAGCTGCATTTGCACAGCTCTTAATTCTGCTTCATTTTGAAGAGTCACACAGAAAGATGTCCCCAGCTTCATTCCCTGAGCTTGGAGTCAAGTCCCAAGCATTCAACTCTGTGTGTGTGTGCGTGTGTGTGTGTGTGTCCATCTGAAGCTCGAACTCAGAGCCTGGGTGCTGTCCCTGAGCTCCTTTTGCTCAAGGCTGGTGCTCTACCACTTTGAGCCAACTGTTCCCTCTTCCTTCCGGTTTTCTGGTGGTTTATTGGAGATCAGAGTCTCACAGGCTTTTCTGCCCGGGCTGGCTTTGAACCACCAGCCTCAGATCTCAGCCTCCTGAGTTGCTAGGGTTTACAGGGAACTCACAGGAGATTTTCCTGATGCCACAGAGAGTGGGGCTCTGTCTGCAAGGATTGGGCAGGATTGTGGTTAAGATGGTCTCTCTTACATGGCCAGGAAGAGCTTATTATACAAGGCCTAATGGCCTAGCTCCTTCAATTGTCAGCTTTCTGAACCGTGTTCTCATAGTTCCTGAAACCCTGAACTTTAGCGAAATGTCCAAAGACAAAAACAGACAGACAGACAGACAGACAGACACACACACACACACACACACACACATTCAGGGCAATGGTGCATTTACCTGGACATACACCAATATCACTGAATATATACATATATACATACATGTGTGCATAATATACAAACATATATGTTTATATACACATAGCCATGTATATGCATTTATATGATTATATGCACATATATGCACACGCATATACATAAAAGCTTGGTACTAGTGGCTCACATCTATCATCCTTGCTCTTCAAGAGGCTGAAATCAGGACTGTGATTTAAAGCCAGCCTGGGAAGAAAAATCCAGAAGATTCTTATCTCCAATGAACCAACAAAACCTGCAAGTGGCACCATGGGCTTAAAGTGGTAGAGCACAAACTAGCCTTTAGCAAAAGAGCTCAGGGTCAGTGCCAGGCCCTAAGTTCAAGCCCCAGGACTGGCACACACACACACAGACACAGACAGACAGACAGACACACACAAATAGTTGTAATGGATAATCTGGCTATGAGGGAGATTGGTCATCCCTGTGCAAGGAGACAATCATCTGGAGATCTAAACTGCAGTTCCAGGAATGCAGAACACATTGTAAATGTTAATGAATGAAAAGATTGTGGGCAGAAAGTTACTTAGAAGAAGTAGATTCTGAATTCAAGTCTTCCTGGAATGTAGGAGCAAGCCTGGAGCTCGATGGTCATCCTTGAAATGAAGAAACACTGGTATAGGCAGAGTGTGTGTGTGTGTGTGTGTGTGTGTGTGTGTGTGTGTGTGTGTGTGCATGTGCATGTAAGTGTGTATGTATATGTGCATGTGTGTATGCATAAGTATATGTGTGTTTAAGTGTGTGTATTGTGAGTGTATGTGTATGTATGTATGCATATGTGACTATATATGTGTACACGTGAGTAAATGTATGTATGTGTAAGCATGTTGTGTGTGTGTGTGCGTGTGTTTGGGGAAGATCACAAAGTAAAGCAGCAGAAAGAAGCAGTAAGGCAGTGGAGGCATGGCTGATCGGGTGGAGGTGTAGCCCAGCAGATAGCATGCTAGCCAATGAGCGAAAGCAGCAGGGGCTGAGTTCGAATCCTGGTCCCAGCCCTAAACAAACACACCAACCCAAAAGCAATGGCAATAGCTCTTGGGAAGCAAACACATTCGAGGTGCCAGGACCTGGGTGGACAAACAGCCTCTCCCCGAAAGCCCTGGGGATGCGTGTTTGGAAGAAGCTCTTGTGAGCTCAGAATTGGGGGGCTAGTCTAGCAATGAGGGGGGAAGGGAAAAATGGGGGGAGTGGGGACAATGGGCACGCTGTCAACTTCTCTGGGGGTTTTGTGTCTTCTCTTAAGGATCTGAACTCCTCCTGAAGAAGGATGAGAAGATGGAGCTCACGCTGGTGTCCCTGGGGGTGACCCCCCAATTCCGCCGGTTCACTCCCGAGTCCCTGGTGGAGATTGAGAAACGCATCTCAGCCCATCAGGCTGCCAAGAAAAGCAGGGGGAAAAGGAGGAGCAGGGAGGAGGAGGGTGAGAAGCTACGGCCTCAGCTAGACTTGAAAGCCTGCAACCAGCTGCCCAAGTTTTATGGTGAACTCCCTGCGGAGCTGGTCGGGGAGACCCTGGAGGATTTAGATCCTTTCTACAGCACTCATCGGGTAAGAGCTACTTGGGGAAGGGGGTGAGTCATGCTCTCTCAATGAGAGGCCCAGAGACCCAGGGGATCCCCTAAGTCTTGACAAATGGGACAAGGCTGCTAAAGATTCAGAAACCAAGCCATCGATGTAACGCAGCGCTCGCATGCTTTGAATCTCTCTCCATGAGAGTTTTGGCTTTTTGTGGGTGCCAGGGCTCAAACTCGGGTCCTGGGCGCTGTCCCTGAGCTTCTTTGTGCTCAAGGCTGGCGTTCTACCACTTTGAGCCCAATATGGCGCCACTTCCGGTTTCCTGGTGGTTTATTGCCAGTAAGAAGCCCAGGCTGGCTTTGAACTGCCATCCTCTTGTCTCAGCCTGCTGAGTGGTTGGGATGGCAGGCGTGAGCTACCAGCCCCAGCCTTGCTCTCATGAGTCTCTTGCTTTGAAATGTGGTTGGGCCAGGTTTCTGATTCTCACGTGTGTGTGTGTGTGTGTGTGTGTGTGTGTCCTTTTTTGCTCTGTTGTGTTTTAGACTTTTATTGTGCTGAACAAAGGGAGGACCATTTCCCGGTTTAGTGCCACCCGGGCCCTGTGGCTCTTCAGTCCTTTCAACCCTATCCGAAGAACAGCCATCAAGGTGTCTGTCCATTCGTATCCTTTGCGTCTCTGTGGGTTCAAAGCAGGCTCCCAAGGGCAGGGCGCCCCGTGGCTCACACCTGTCACCCCAGCCACTCAGGAGGCTGAGATCTGAGGATCCTGCTTCCAAGCCAGCACCAGCCGAAAAGTCTCTGAGACTCTTATCTCCAAGGGCTCACCAAAAAGCCGGAGTGGAAGTGTGACACAAGTGGTAGAGCACCAGCGTTGAGAGTAAAAGCACAAGGACAGCACCCAGGCCCTGAGTTCAAGCCCCTGTATTAGCATAGAATAAGAATACTATTATTGCCAGGCGCTGGTGGCTCACGCCTGTCATCCTAGCTACTCAGGAGGCTGAGATTTGAGGATCGCAGTTCAAAGCCAGCCCAGGCAGGAAAGTCCGTGAAACTCTCATCTCCAATAAACCACCAGAAAACCGGAAGTAGTGTTGTGGCTCAAGTGGTAGAGCACTAGCCTTGAGCTGAAGAGCTGAGGGACAGCGCCCAGGCCCAGAGTTCAAGCCCCACAATGGACAAAAAAAAAAAAAAGAATACTACTATTATTGTATCTAATTATCTAGAATGATACTAATATTATCATTGTTTATAATAATTATATCATTATTTGCAATAACATCATCACCTATGTAATAATTTATATATAATTTATAACAATGATCATATATAACTATATAGCTATATACTTATTATATATAATTACATATTAATAATATAATTATAATATATAATAAACATATAAATATATAATTATATATTTATTTGCCTGTATTTATGTCATTTATATATAAATTATTATATATCTAAAGGTATATATCAATAAATATACTATGTATAAATATATTTATATATAAATTTATTTTATATAAAATTCATTTATACATAAATATATATTTACTTGTATAATTCATATACACATTATTATATAATAGTGGTACTATTATATAATAAATTTAGATAATATTTTATATGATATCAAATTTTTATATAATATCATTGTAAGTTATATGGTATTATTTATCATTTGGTAATATATAATAATATACATAATGATAATAGTATCA
>NW_027203135.1:42371-82371 GCF_024711535.1 Dipodomys merriami
GACTGAAAAAAAAGAGAGAACTGGGGGTCCTGAGTTCAAGTGTCAGCACAGACACCCACACAAAAACAAAATAAGGCCCGAGTTTGTTGACCCCAAGAGCTGCTTTATGGATCAAGGCCCTGAATGTCTGTAGAGCGATATACTTGGATCTTTTTTGGTCTTTTTTGGTCCTCCCAGAATGCATCTGCTGCATCAAGTCTAACTTGCTCCCCAGAATCTCTTTTATTTTGATTTTATTTTAGAGCAGTGAATATTGTAGCTAGGTATGGGCGGCTCACGCCTGTCATCTGAGCTTCTCAGGAGGCTGAGATCCGGAGGATCGCGGTGCAAAAGTCCCCGTGGGGCTCTCTGATCTCCAATGAACCATGCAAAAAGCCAGAGGTGGAAGTGTGGTCCAAGTGGCAGAGCGCCAGGCTTGAGAGCTAAAAATAAAAGAAAAGAAAATTAAAAAGCTAAAGAAAGAGCCCAGGCTTTAAGTTAGGCCCTGCTGGAAGCGTCCAGAACCATGGGGGGAGGGGGGAGCCGCTCATGTCTTCCTTTCTTTCCACAGAGAAGTATGTAATCAAGGAAGGTACCTCGGAGCCCCTGCTTTGCGGGAATGGCTCTGACTCGGGGTGAGTTCCCAGCCCACCAGAGCCCCAAGGCCGAGTCTCCCTCTTATGCTCAGTGTTCTCTGGTCAGATACACCGTTACCATCTTGAGGAAAGGTATACTGACCAGGTACAGTGGCTCACGCCTGCCGTCCCAGCTGACTCAGGAGGCTGAGATCCAGAGGATCACAGTCCAAAGTCAACTGGGGACCGGAAAAGCTGATGAGATTCTTCTCTCCAGCGAACCACCAAAACAGCTGGAAAGGGGGATGTGGCCCAAAGTGGGAGAGGGCCAGTCTTGAATGAAAGGGAGCTCAGGGACATTGTCCAGGCCCCAGGATGGCAGAGAGAGAGAGAGAGAGAGAGAGAGAGAGAGAGAGAGAGAGAGAGAGAGAGAGAGAGAGAGAGAGAGAGAGAGAGAGAGAGAGAGAGAATAAGTCATGGCTTCTTGCCATGATCCAAGATCCAAGACTTTGGGACTTAATACAATGATTCATTTAGCCAGTTAACCATTTATTCGTTTACTTAACTATTTATTTAGAGATGGAGGGCTTGTGGCTTCAAGATGTCTCTCTTCCCCATGGGTTCTTGGACAGAATCAGCAAAAGCCCAGAACAGTGGAAGTGTGCAAAGCCCAGAACTCTTCCTGCTCTCTCCTTCCTTTCTCCCCCCTCCCTCTTCCCCTCTTCCCCAACCCCTCCTCTTCCTCCTGCCCTAGTCCCTCCTCTTCCATCTCCTCTCCCTCCCTCTTCCTTACCCCTTCTTTCCCTTCCCATCCCTTCTTCTACCCCTCCCCTCCTCCTTCTCTCTGTCTCTTTCTGTCTCTCCCTCCCTCCCTCTCCTCTTCCTTCTTCTTCTCCATACAACTCTTTAAATACTATTGAAGGATGCAGGGATTTTGTTGTTTGTTTGACAGCGCTGTCCAAACAGGTCTGCCTTGTTTTAGGGTAATAGATTATTGTAATGTAGGTAAAATGGCACTGGAAAGAAAAAGTATATATTTTGACATTCCAAATAGGCTTCAAAAATAAAAGTCAGTGCCAGTGGCTCACGCCTGTCATCCTAGCTACTCAGGAGACTGAGATCTGAGGATCATGGTTCAAAACCAGCCTGGGCAGTAGAAAACCAGAAGTGGTGCTGTGGTTCAAGTGGTAGAGCGCCAGCCTTGAGCACACAAGAGATCAGGGACAGCGCCCAGGCCCTGAGTTCAAGTCCCAGGACCAACAGCAAAAAGGAGGAGGAGAAGGAGGAAAAGAAGGAGGAGGAGGAGGAGGAGGAGGAGGAGGAGGAAGAGGAGGAGGAGGAGGAGGAGGAGGAGGAGAAGGAGGAGGAGGAGGAAGAAGAAGGTCACCTTGAACTCTAATCTCTGATGTCCAACTCTGTGGGTTTTCCGCTGACTTGAACTGCTTTGTATTCAATAAACAGAGGCTGTCAAATCAATAATTGTTTTTTTTTCCTGCTCACCACAGCCACTGCCCTGAAGGCTCCATCTGCCTTAAAACTTACCAAAACCCAGATTACAACTACACCAGCTTCGATTCCTTCGCCTGGGCCTTCCTGTCCCTCTTCCGCCTCATGACGCAAGATTCCTGGGAGCGTCTGTACCAGCAGGTATGGACTTTGTGTGTGTGTGTGTGTGTGTGTGTGTGTGTGTGTGTGTGTGTGTGTGTGTGTGTACGTGTGCTGGTCCTGGGGCTTGAACTTAGGGCCTGGTGCTGTGCCACTTCTGGTTTTCTGGTGGTTGATTGGAGATGAGAGTCTCACAGTCTTTCTACCCAGGCTGGCTTTGAACCGTGATCCTCTAGATCTCAGCCTCCTGAGTAGCTGGGATGACGGGCATGAGCCACCAGGGCCTGGCTCCCCAGGCAGACCCCACAGGAGGCTGGGGGGGATTTGTGGGTATGGCTCCCCTCTTCCTGGAGTCTGAGGGTGCGGGTGGGGGACCCCTGTACTATGAATCCGGGCACCTCTTTGCTTTCCCTTGCACCTGCAGACCCTCAGGGCATCTGGGAAGATGTACATGATCTTCTTCATGCTGGTCATCTTCCTGGGCTCCTTCTACCTGGTCAACCTGATCTTGGCCGTGGTCACCATGGCCTATGAAGAGCAGAACCAGGCCACCATGCTGGAAATCGAGGCGAAGGCGAAGAAATTCCAGGAGGCCTCTGAGTTGCTGCAGAAGGAGCAGGAGGTGGGTAAGGGGGTTCAATAGTTGGGGGGGCCACTTGCAGAGAATATATAGTGTCATCCCTGGGACTTGAACTCAGGGCCTGGGCACGGTCCCTGAGCTCTTTGTGCTCAAGGCTGACGCTCTGCCACTTTGAGCCAGATAGATGGCGCCACTTCCGGTTTCCTGGTGGTTGATTGGAGATGAGAGTCTTATGGACTTTCCTGCCCTGGCTGGCTTTGAACTGTGATCCTCTAGATCTCAGCCTCCTCAGTAGCTAGGATGACAGGCTTAAGCCATCAATGTTCAGCTAGGGAGATGTGTCTTAGCTTCTCAAGAGGCTGAGATCTGAGGATCACAGTTCAAAGTCAACCCTGGGCAGGAAGCCCTTGAGACTCTAATCTCCAGTGAACCACCAAAAGACTACAAGTCGAGCTATGGCTCCAAGTGCTACCCTTGATCACCAAAGCTCTGGAACAGTACCCAGGTCCTGAGTTCAAGCCCTAGGTCTGGCACCCAAAAAATGAGGGGACCAGGTGGGGCCCCCCAGCAGCTACCAGCGACTGAGTGACAAAGGGGACCCTGAGCTGGTCACTTCATCCTGACCCCAGCACGGTACAGCCCTGACCCTTTCCTGTCCTCCGTCTCCGATCCTCCACCCCTGTGGCCTCTGTGTCTAGGACACACATGCGTGTTCATTCAACCTGGCTCAATCTGCTCTGTCTCTGTCTCTCTCTGTCTCTGTCTCTCCTTCCCCAGGTGTTGGCATCGCTGGGTATTGACACAGCCTCGCTCCATTCCCACAATGAATCACCACCAGCTACCCAAAACACCAATGACCCCAGAAGGCACGGATTGAAAGCCAGGGTGTCCGAGGGCTCCGCCGACAACAACTCTCCCCAATCGGAGCCTTACAACCAGCGCAGGATGGTGAGAGTTCGAAGCTCCGCTCAGAGCCTTGGTTTTCGGGGCAGCTGCAGGAGACAGTGGTGGGCTGAGGAGAACTTTGCCACAGGGTGAGACGCAGACATTAGGAGAAATTTCAGCCAGGTGCTGGTGGCTCACGCCTGTCATCCTTAGCTAATCAGGAGGCTGAGATCTGTGGATCATGGTTTAAAGCCAGCCCGCGCAGAAAAGTCTGTGAGAGTCTTATCTCCAGTAAACTAGGAGAAAGCCAGGAGTGAAGGCGTGGTTCAAGCAGGAGAGCATCAGCCTTAAACAACAAAAAGCCAAGCAAGAGTGTAAAGCTTTGAGTGCAAGTCCCAGTACCAGCACACATGCATGCACACACACACACACACACACACACACACACACACACACACACACACACACACACACACACACACACACACACACACACTTGTTGGAATTGCAAAACATGGGAAAAGAGAATACAGGATGACCCTTATATGGCAGCATTGTGCTCCTAGTCAGGTAGCATTGGAGCAAGAGTCTAGGTTTGTAGGGAAAATGGATGTCCACCATGTTTGTGGACAGGGAGGGGCCGCGTCTCTAGGGGAAATCTGATTGGCTGCTCCAGAGTTGGTGGGCGGAATTTCCCTGTCCTTGGTGCTGAAATCACTCCTAGAATTTCCGTTTTCTTCCTTCCTTCCTTTCTTTCTTTTTCCTTCCTTCCTTTCTTCCTTCCTTTCTTTCTTCCTTCCTTCCTTCCTTTCTTTCTTCCTTTCTTTCTTTCTTTCTTTCTTCTTTCCTTCTTCCTTTCTTTCTCTCTTTCCTTCTTTCTTTCCTTCCTTCCTTCCTTTCCTTCCTTCCCTTCCTTCCTTCCTTCTTTCTTTCCTTTCTTCCTTCCTTCCTTCCTTCCTTCCTTCCTTCCTTCCTTCCTTCCTTCCTTCCTTCCTTCCTTCCTTCCTTTCCTTCCTTCTTTCTTTCTTTTTCTTTTTGCTCAAGGCTAGTGCTCTACCAGTTAAGCCACAGCTTTACTTCTGGCATTTTGGTTGGTTCATTGAAGATAAGATTCTCATGGACTTTGAACTGCAATCCTCCAGATATCAGCCTCCTGAGTAGCTAGGATGACAGGCTTTGAGCCACTGGCACCTGGTCTATGAGACTCTTACCTCTAGTGAACCACCAAAAAGCTAGAAGTGGAGGCTCATGTGGTAGAGGGCTAGACTTGAGTGGAAAGCTAAGGCCCAGGGCTGGGAAGGTGGCTCAGTGGTAGAGCGCTTGCCTTGCATGTCTGAGGCTCTGGGTTTGATTCCTCAGCACCACATAAGCAAAAAGAAAAAAGCTGGAAGTGGTGCTGTGGCTCAAGTGGTAGAGCGCTAGCCTTGAGCTGAAGAGCTGAGGGACAGCGCCCAGGCCCAGAGTTCAGCCCCCACCACCAGACCCCCTCCAAAAAAAGAAAAAAAAAGCTAAGCCCCAGCGATCAGGCCCTGAGTTCAAGTCCTAGCACCAGCACACAATGAATAACGGTGATAATGAGGATCGCAGGAAGTGAAGAGGGCAGAGGTCACTATGCTCTTGATTGATCACATGACCAGCCTCCAGCCTGTCTCTCTCCCTGCTCATGACTGGGGCGATGCCCAGTCCTTCCTAGGCCTTACTGCGGGGAGACGCCGAGCCAGCCATAGCAGCGTGTTTCATTTCCGAGCACCTGGGCGAGAAATTTCCTTCTCCGATGGGATCAGTGACGATGGAGTGTTTCATGGAGATCCCGAAAGCCAACGCGGCCCTGTGCTAATGGGCAGGGGTCCTGGACCACAAGACCCCCTTCCCAGAATCCCACTGCCACAACCCCCCAACTCTGGCTCTGGATATGGGGATGGGGGAACTATCATGTTACCTGTTCCTGGAGCCACGGATGTCCCGGTGAGTTTGTATACTCCATTTGCTCCTTAGGTGAGGGAGAGGAATATCTTCTTAGACTTTTTTTGGACATCAGTCCTAGGACTTGAACTCTGAGCTTGCGTGCTGTCCCGTGAGATCAAGGCGAATACTCTACCACTTGAGTCCCAGCGCCACTTCCAGTTTTCTGGTGGTTCATTGGTGAAAAGAGTTTCACAGACTTTCCTTCCTTGGGCTGGCTTTGAACTCCAATCCTCTAGCATCTCAGCCTCCTGAGTAGCTGGGATGACAGGCGGGAGCCATCAGCATTCAGCCTGCTTTGAATTCCTTAACAGAATAATTGGCTTGAGCCCTGTCATTTAATTTGAATTCTCCCTCCAATTTCAGTAATGAGGACTCAAGTGTTTTTGATTTACCTTCTCTGGCTAGCCAGAGGGAGAAACAGAGCAAATTGCAAATAATGTGAGCGCTACTGACTTAAGAAAGGCTTACAGAATTGTGTTCTCTCAATGTGGTTAGATACTGTGGGATTCAAGATGCCAGCAAGCAAAACAAAAATGAAAACAAGAATTGTCTCCACCGGTACATGAAAAAGAAATCTAGCATTTACATATGGGAATGAAAGAGTGTGGTATTGTGAGAAAACCCATCTTTTCTATCAAAGTAAATTTGCTTCCATTCTGTGAGTCTCCAGAGACATGTTTCTCTGAATGGTTCCTGCCTGGACCAGTGGCTTGAACCTTGTGAATTACTTTAGTGACATCCATCCTTTTCCTGAGCATTTGAATGAAGATGTCCAGAGAGGAGCTCCTGGAATATTCTTACATCCTGTTAATTCAGCCACATCCTTCTGCAGACTGTGAACCTGAGCTCAGCCAATAGGAGTAGAGGGGCCTGAGCTTGGCCAATAAGAGCAGAGGAGGCTTGAACTTGGCCAATGCGGGCTGAGGGGACTGAGCTCAGCTAATGGGAGCCAGAGGGACCTGAGCTCAACCAATGGGAGCAGAAGAGGCCTGAGCCCAGCCAATGGGAGCAGAGGGGTGGAACCTGATGGGCTAGGGATAAAAAGGGAGCAGCCAGCCTGCTCTGTGTTGCTTGCTTGCCAGGTTTTTGGGCTGATCGCGCTGCAGACTGCGGAAATAAACTTTGCCTTGCTGAGCACATCCAGACAGGGCTTCAAAGATGGAAGATTCTGGTATACAATGTTGTTGTCCACTCAGCTCCTATTAACAGAATAACCACAGGCAACATGAGACTGAGGATCCACAGGAGTTGGTCTCTCAGAGCTCTGAAGATTGGAGTTTCAAGGTCAAGTGGATGACAGATTCCACTGTGTGGGGAGGTGGGAGAGCATCCTCCACCTGGACTCCAGAGATGACAACTTCTTGTTGCTCTCTGGTGTGTGTGTGTGTGTGTGTGTGTGTGTGTGTGTGTGTGTGTGTGTGTGTGTGTGTCTGTCTGTCTGTCTGTCTGTCTGTCTGTCTGTCTCTCAGCTTGAACCCAGGGCCAGGGTGCTGTCTCTGAACTCTTCTGCTCCAGGCTAGAGCTCATTACCAAGGATTCTCCCTCCACAGGGAAGCTTGCAACCATGAATCTGACCAGCAGGGAACCTGGGGCCTGATTCATCCCTGTTAAGAGTTCAGGTTGAGGATGGGGATGGGGTAGTTTCTCTTGATTTTGGTGTTTTTTAATTTTTCTTTTTGGTTCTGTCTCTTCAGGCATGTGACCCAGGAGACAAGCCCATCTTCTTATCAGCAGAATATGTGAACGAACCTTTCCGAGTCCAAAGGGCAATGAGTGTGGTCAGTATTATGACCTCAGTCATCGAAGGTGAGTTGTGATCCTCCGGATAGCTGTCTTCTGTGCTAGTGTTTTCAAATCCTGAATATGCCTCCTCCCATTGTGGCCTGCTCCTTTTACCCATATGTGTGTGTGTGTGTGTGTGTGTGTGTGTGTGTGTGTGTGTGTGTGTGTGTGTGTGTGTGTGTGTGTGTGTTTGGGAGAGGGTGTAGTAGAGTTGCTCTTTTAATATTTTTTGTGTTGGTACTGGGACTGGAACTCAGGTCCTTCTCATTCTTGCTTAGCCTTTTTTTGCTCAAAGCTGATGCTCTACCCTTTGAGCCACAGATCCACTTCCAGCTCTTTGTGTGTGTGTGTGTGTGTGTGTATTCATTGGAAAAAAGAGTCTCATAGACTTTCCTGCCTGGGCTGGCTTTGAACCCAGGTCCTCAGTTCTTAGGATTACAGGCATAAGCCACTGGTGCTGAGCAATTGTGACAGCTTCCCCCTCACCCCTGCAGTGGCAGAGCTAAAGGGATTCAGCAAGGAGGGGTGACCAAGGGGATCTGGGGTGCTGAGGCAAGATGTTCATTAAGCCCAGTGATGTGTTATTGATAGAAGGAGACCTGGGCCCTGAGCTGGGGATGGGGGGGGGCGTGAAATCCAAGATGATATGTGATTGACAGCTGTCACTCACCCCTCTGTATGACAGAGCTGGAGGAGTCAGAGCAGAGGTGTCTGCCCTGTCTGATCAACTTGGCTCAGAAGTACCTGATCTGGGAGTGTTGTCCCACCTGGCTGAGGCTCAAGACGTTGCTCTTCGAGCTGGTGACGGACCCGTTTGCTGAGCTCACCATCACCCTGTGTATTGTGGTGAACACAGTCTTCATGGCCATGGAGCACCACGGCATGAGCAGCGCGTTCGAGTCCATGCTGCAGACGGGCAACATTGTGAGTGAGCCAGAGGGCAGGGCAGGGCCAGGGGCTGTGTTGGCCACACCTTATCAACCACCGGCTGATCTCATTGGCTGAAGTCTTAGCCTCATCAGGAATGGGCTGATCTCATTGGCTGAGTGGTGGCCACACCTTCTCAGGAGCGTATGGCTCTCATTGGCTGAGGGCAAAGTGACAGGATGGAAAATGTGGAACAGGGCTCAGGTTGCCTTCCTTAGGATGTACAAGCAAATGAGAGGGAGAAGAGGGATGGAGAGGGAGAGAAAGAGCGAACACTGAGCTAGGTACGGCTAGTTGCACATTACAGACGTTATTACTGTCCCTTGAATTCTCAGGAACCTGTGAGGTTTTTCTCTACAGTGAACCAGCAAAAAGCTAGACATGGAGCTGTGGCTCAAGTGGTAGAATGCCAGCCTTGAGTGAAAAAGCTAAGGGGCCGGGCCTTGAGTTCAAACCCCAAGACTAGGAAAAATATAGATAGATAGATGGATTTGCTGTGTTTTGTTTTGGTTTTGTGCCTATCCTGGAGCTTGAACTCAGGGCCTGAGCACTGTCCCTGAGTTCTTTTCCCCTCCAGGCTAAATTTTACCAGTTGAGCCCCACCTCCACTTCTGGTTTTCTGCTGATGCATTGGAGATCAGAGTCTTACAGATTTTCCTGCCCTGGGCTGGCTTTGAACCATGATCCTCATATCTCAGCCTCTTGAGTAGCTGGGTTGACAGACGTGAGTCAGCGGTGCCCAGCGTTATATATATTTGTTGGTTGGTTGGTTAAGGAAGACCAATCGAGCCAGCAATGATCACCAATTTTCCATTCTCTTATCTCTACCTTTCAAGGGCTGGGATTTCAGGCATGTGCCACAGGCCTAGCCAGGTTTACTATTTGTAAATGAGACTTTCTGACAGTCTTCCTCCCGCCCCCAATGATTACTACTGAATTCAAAGGCCCTACATGATAAAGTTGTGTTTCCATCCACAGGTTTTTACCACGTTTTTTACTGCTGAAATGGTCTTCAAAATCATCGCCTTTGACCCCTACTATTACTTCCAGAAGCGATGGAACATCTTTGACTGTGTCATTGTCACTGTGAGCCTGTCGGAGCTGGGAGTGGCCAAGAAGGGCAGTTTGTCTGTGCTTCGAACTTTCCGCTTGGTAACTTTTTCTCTTGGCCACCAGGAAACTCCCACTCAGATCCAAGGAAGCATTGTCCTGTTTTTGTTTTTGTTTGTCTGTGTGCTTGAACTCAGGGCCTGGGCTCTGTCCCTGAGCTTTATTTGCTCAAGCGGGAATTCTACCACTTGAGCCATAATACCACTTCTGGTTTTCTGGTGGTTCCTTGGAGATAAGAGTCTCAAAGTCTTCCTACTTAGGCTGGCTTTGGACCGTGAACCTCCAGATCTCAGCCTCCTGAGTAGCTAGGATGACAGGTGTGAGCCACCAGCACCTGGCTTTGTTCTTTTTTTGTGTGTCATTGTTGGTCATGGGGCTTGAACTCTGGGCCTGGGCTCTGTCCCTCAGCTCTTCAGCTCAGGGTGAGTGCTCTACCACTTGAGCCACAGCACCACTTGCAGTTTTCTGAGTGGTTTATTGGAGATAAGAGTCTCATGGACTTTTCCTGCCCGGGCTGGCTTTGAACCGTGATCCTCAGATCTCAGCCTCCTGAGTAGCTAGGATGACAGGTGTGGGCTACTGGTGCCTTACTGCTCTTATTTTTAATGGTCTGTATTATCTCCATTTCTGTCAGCTTTTGTCTTTCTGAATAACCATGTTTTCTACTTCATCTCATCATTTTTTTTCATTAACCCAGTCAAGAATCATTAACTTAATAGTTTTCTTCCATGAATCAACTTTTAGGATGTTGCTCCCCACTCTGCCATTGATGTTTTCCCATTTCAATTAATCCTCCTTTTTATCTCAATTGCATCCGTGTGCTACATCTTTTGTTCTTTTCTCATGTTTTACAATGCAATTTTTAGTCGATTTGTTTTTCCAATATATTCATTTGCCAACTTCTATTTCCCCACTAAGAACTCTCATATGTCCACATGTCCTTCTTGTTTTGTGCTAAATATTTCCTAGTGTCAATTTTTATTTATCCTGTAGTTAAAAGGCTAATTAGACTCAGGTGCTGGTGGCTCACACCTATAATTCTTGCTACTCCAGAGGCTGAGATCTGAGACTCGTGGTTCAAAGCCAGTCTGGGCATGAAAACACTGTGAGACTCTTCAATGAACCACCAAAAAGTTGCAAGTGGAGCTATGGTTCAAATGGTAGAGCGCCAGCCTTGAGCACAAAAACTCAGGGACAGTGCTCAGGCCCTGAGTTCAAGCCTCAGTACCAGCACACACATAAAAGACAACTTTGAAATACAATTCCTAATTTCAAAATATACATGGTATTTCTGTTTATCATTATAATATGGGCTTCTAACTTAGGTGTACTATAGTCAGAGAATACCCACTCTTGTGAGTTCTAAGGCTTTGAAACTTTGCTATTTTTTTTTGGCTCATTGTATTGAAAATGTTCTGCTTGGGTGTGGTAGTTTACCCCTGTAATCCCAGCACCAAGGAGGCTGGTGAATTTCAGGGCAGTCTGAACAATATGGCAAAAAACATTCCTCAAAAAATAATAGCCCGGCATTGGTGGCTCACGCCTGTCATCCTAGTTGCTCAGGAGGCCGAGATCTGAGGATCATGGTTCAAAGCCAACTCATGCAGAAAAGTCTCCAGGAGACTATTTTCTCCAATAAACTATTCAGAAAAGATGGCTCAAGTGATAGAGTGCCAGCCTTGAGCAAAAGAAGCTCAGGGACAGTGCCCAGGCCCTGAGTTCAAGCCCCAGGACTGGCAAAAAAAAATATGGTAATGTCCTTTTTACCCACTGCTGTTTGTGGAATCTGGGTTATTTGGTGCAAATATATTTTAAGTGAATCATATTTTCCCAGGAAAGGCAAGCTTTAATGATTGTAATAATGCACCTCCTTCATCTATAAAACAATAACAACCCTATTTTGCTCAAGGCTAACTAAACATGACTTTCTTTTCTTTCTTTCTTTCTTTTTTTGCTTTCTTTGGTTTACATTTTACCAGTTTCTTTTTGTCCTTCCTTTTTTAATTTGTTTTATTTTCTTTTTTAAAGTCCAAGACCAGGATTCGAACTTGGCACCTGAGTTTTTTGCTCACTGGTGGGTGCTCTACTCACTGAACCATGTCTCCAACCCCTTACCCATCCTTTTACTTATAAATTTAGTGTAGTCTTAGGATTAAAAAAAAAAAACATTGGTCTCTTACAAATACTGTATAGTCAGATTTTGTATTCTTTTTTTTTTTTTTGGTCCGGTCGTGGGGCCTGAACTCTGGGCCTGGGCGCTGTCCCTCAGCTCTTCAGCTCAAGGCTAGCGCTCTACCACTTGAGCCACAGCGCCACTTCTGGCTTTTTTCTTTTTGCTTATGTGATGCTGAGGAATTGAACCCAGGGCCTCATACATGCAAGGCAAGCGCTCTACCACTGAGCCACCTTCCTAGCCCAGATTTTGTATTCTTATTCAGTTCCCATGATCTAATCTTTAGCGTCTAGCCAACCTTCCTGATCCACCTATTTAGATATATGTCCATCATTACATCACTCAACCTCTCCCTTCCCAGCCCCTCCTCTATTTGCTTTGTTGGTGGTGGTGGTAGTGGTTTGTTGGGTTTTTTTGGTGTGCCTGTGTTGGGGCTTGAACTCAGGGCCTGGCCGCTGTCCCTGAGTTCTTTTGCTCAAGGCTGGCACTCTACCACTTTGAACCATCCATGGCACCACTTCTGGCTTTTCTGGTTGTTCATTGGAGATCAGTCTCACAGGCTTTCCTGCCCGGGGCCGGCCTCGAACCGCGATCCTCCAGCTCGCAGCCTCCTGAGTTGTTGGGATGATGGGCGTGAGCCTGCAGACCCCAGCTCTGTGCAGCATTCACCTAGTGATTTGTTTTTTCTCCCTCGCACAGCTCCGTGTGTTCAAGTTAGCCAAATCGTGGCCGACCTTGAATACGCTCATCAAGATCATCGGGAACTCTGTAGGGGCCCTGGGGAATCTGACCTTCATCCTGGCCATCATCATCTTCATCTTCGCGCTGGTTGGCAAGCAGCTCCTGAGCGAGGGATACAGAAAAGAGTGCAAGCGCATTGCCGCCCAGGGGGAGCCGGGCCCACGCTGGCACATGATGGATTTCTTCCATTCCTTCCTCATCATCTTCCGCATTCTCTGTGGGGAGTGGATCGAAAACATGTGGGCTTGCATGGAAGTGGGCGAGAAATATATCTGCCTTATCCTCTTCCTCACCGTGATGGTGCTGGGAAATCTGGTGGTAAGCCGTGGACTCCATTTGGTCCAGGGTGGTGGGGGGGCCTGGCATGCCTGTCTCCCCAAAATGCCTTCAGTTTGCATGGTTGGTTGTGGTTTATTTTTAATTTAAAAAATTGGATGCAAAGATCCTGGGGCTTGAACTCAGGGCCCAGGTGCTGTCCCCTGAGCTTCTTTTGCCTATGGCTGGTGCTCTACCGCTTGAGCCACGGCACCATTTGGGGGTTTTTGCGATTAAGTGGAGATAAGGAACGGGGGGGGGGTGGGCCCAGGGACTGAATTCATGTCCCAGCTTGAACTGGTGGTTCACACCTGTCATCCCAGCTACTCAGGAGGCTGAGATCTGAGGATCGTGGTTCAAAGCCAGCTTGGGCAGGAAAGTCTGTGAGACTCTGATCTCCAATGAACCACCAGAAAACCAGAAGGGAAACTGTGGCTCAAGTGGTAGAGCACCAGCCTTGAGCAAAAGAAAACTCAGAGACAGTGCCCAGGTCCTGAGTTCAAGCCCCATGACTGACAAATAATAATAATAATAATAATAATAATAATAATAATAATAATAATAATAATAATAATAATACTTTAAACAACTGGAACCCAGGGCTGGCCCAAGCCTTCTTTCTTGTCCCTCATGTCCCTTCTCTCAAAAAGCTCACCCTCCCCTCTTGTGGAGAGCATGGCACTGTGTCTTATCACATGATTCATGGCAGGGCATTCTGGAACATTCTCTGGACTCCTTATCACATGTTTTCTGGGTATCTTGGAGAAACCCAACTTGTGGCTGTCCGGCTATCCCACACGGAACAGGTAGATCCAAGATGGCGCTCCACGGCTTGATGTCTCCCATCCACTCTTCCTCCTTCAGGTGCTCAACCTCTTCATCGCCCTCCTGCTCAATTCCTTCAGCGCTGACAACCTCGCGGCCCCCGAGGATGATGGAGAAGTCAACAACCTCCAGGTGGCCTTGGCACGGATTCAGACATTTGTCCATCGCATCAGGCGGGCCATTGGCAAATTCTTCAGGCGGGCCTGTCGCTGGGGCTGGCCCAAGGCACGATCCAAGATGGTGGTGAAACTTCCACTCTCCACCAACAGCTCCAAGATGGAGAACCCCCCTGCTGTGGACGGTGTGCGGGCCAGCTTGGATCTGCCCACGCTTGGAGATCCCAGGAACCAACATGGCGACTTCATCATCAACCCAAGTGTGTGGGTCTCTGTGCCCATCGCTGAGGGGGAGTCGGACCTGGAGGAAGAGGATGGTGAGCAGGAAGCTCAGAGTTCAGGACAGGAAATGAGTCCCAAGGAAGTGGAGGTAAGTGTTGGTCCCTCCCAGGGGACAGCCGCAGGAAGTGGGGGAGGGACTTCTGGGGGAGGGGAGAGTGACTCAGGGTAGGAAGGAAATTATGGGAGTGAGGGAGGGTGGTGAGAGAGAGAGAGAGAGAGAGAGACATGGTCCCCAGGATGCTCTTTGTTTGAAGAACCCCTGGGGAAAACGATCAGCAGTGAACTTGACATCCAGAAAGCTTGGAGATCATTGGCATTCCTGGTACCTCAGTAGGTCCTGGAAGAAAAAGAACTTCAAATTCCCCAGGCAGGGGAAAGGGGGGAGCCACACTCAGAATTGCTTTTCCAACAGCTGTGCCTTGGACATGGCCCAGCCCAGGCTCTTAAGCATCAGAGGTGAATTGTTTTATATGGAACAAATAAAAAATGGCACCCAAAGAAGGCATCACGGTCACGTGACTCCCTGACAGAGCCTTTCCTGCTGTGGCATATCCTAGGAAAATGATATGATTTTCTATGTGCCCGTGCTGTGGCTTGAACTCAGGGCCTCAAGCTCTCCCTTGGCATTTTCACCTCCCCACCCACCCTTGACTTCTGTCTCTTAAGTCCCCTGGATTTTCCCACCCAGGGCTGGCCTTGAACCTCCATCCTCAGATCTCAGCCTCCTGAGAAGCTAGGATGACAGGCTGGCGTGAGCCACACCGGTGCCCGGCTGGACATTTCTTTTGGCATCAGAGAATCAAAGGCATCTTTCAGTG
The DNA here is from genome assembly GCF_024711535.1 of Dipodomys merriami. Taxonomy (NCBI): domain Eukaryota; kingdom Metazoa; phylum Chordata; class Mammalia; order Rodentia; family Heteromyidae; genus Dipodomys; species Dipodomys merriami. The sequence continues at coordinate 57,050 of NW_027203135.1, forward strand.
CTTTTCCTGATGTACATTTTTTCCCACTCCTCTGTGCAGTTGCTCACAGCTTTAAGCTGGGACCTCGGCCCCCAGGAACTTGTCCTGGGGCTTCAGGGCTTGGTGGCCCTGGACCTTGTGGAGGGCGAGAGTTTCTGTGGGGCCTGTGGGACACGCGCAGCCTGGACAGATGCCAGGTGCTAAGTGGCGTCAGACAGCTGTGCTTGGAGTGCTCTCTCTCTCTGGTTCTTAATAGCTGTCCCTGAGCTTCTCGTAGCTGCTCTTATCAACTGCCAGTTGCCGCATGCCTGTCTGGGTAGCAGCTGAAGGCAGGGCGGGCTCCTCCCCAGGATGGCGGCCTGCCCCATGGGGGCCATGAGGAGTTATGTTGGGTCCTGAGGGCTGGGCTGATGGTCAAGTTCATGACCAGTCCGACTTGCAGGTAGGGTGCAGTGCTCATAGCTCATAACTGACAAAGCTGGCCGGCCTCTGCCAGAGAACTTATGAGTCGTAATCTATGGGGCCGTGGCCGTGGGGTGTATGCAGGGCAGTGGGAACTGGGGTCACACCGTCCCTCTGGACACTGGCAGGTTAACGCAAGGCAGAAGGAAGCAGACATGGGTGGTGTCAGGAGGGGGTCCCGGGAGGGTGGGTGAGGGCGGTGCTGATGGTCAGTGTCCACATGGAGCTGGGTAATTTGAGGGGTGGAGGAGGGTGGAAGGGGGGACACTGACCAAAGGCATATTGCCTTGTACCCCGACATGTTGAACTGAGGCCCCTTCCATGCAATGACTTAAAGATAATTTTAAAAATTATATGTGGCTACATGTAATTCCAGAAATATTATATATAAATGTAATTCCAGAACTATTTATTATATATAATTGCATACATATAGGTAATTATATGACCATGCAAATATATAAGCATTTCAGGGTACATAAGTTTATTATATAATATATGATATATAATATACAATATAATATATGATATATAATATATGATATATAATTTATAAATTAAATACATTTATATACTTTTAATTATAGTTAATTATATAATTATGATTAATTATAACCATAATTATATTATGGTTATATAATATATATTATATAAATATATATAAATATAATATACTTAGATGATATAATTTATATAATTTTCTAATGTAGATCTACATTAGAAAATTATATAAATTATATCATCTAAGTATATATTATATTGTTACATATATTATGTTACATATAATTATATGCATACATTATATATTATATATTTTATATATAATATGTAATTTATTTACATAATTTAATATATACATATTTATGGACATAAATTATATATTATATGTAACTATTATACATAATTAAATATAAATATGTATTCAGTTATATATAGCAATTATAATTATTTACTAATGTAATATAATAATATAATATAATATAATATAATAATAATAATAATATAATATACTAATGTAATATACTAATGTAATATAATACTAATATAATAATTTACTAATTATAATTATTTACTAATTCATGATTGAAATATTCTATTACATATGATAATTATAATTATATATCCAATAATTACATGTGGTCATATATTATAAATATATAATATATGCATAAGCCTATAACACGCATATATGCTTATTGAACAACAGTGAAGTCAACCTTTCCTTCTCAATTTTTGCAGTCAGGGAAAAATGTTCAGAGAGATTAAATAATTTGCCTCTGGTCACACAGCATTGAAGTCATGGAGCTAGGTGTTAAACACTAATTTATTACCTCGTTGGGGAGTCTTCATGCTTATTTCATGCAAATTATATATAGATGTGTGTGTGTGTGTGTGTGTGTGTGTGTGTGTGTGTGTATGTCTGATGAGTTGCATAAATAAGATCCTTAGCTCTAGTCTTGTGCAAAAGCTCCTCAGCTCTGGAAGTGACCAGCTCCAATTGGCTCAGACACCTAAGCTGGGACTCTCTCTCACTGGCAGGAGCAACAGCAGCAATTTGGGAGCCAAGAGGACCACCTGGCCTGTAGGAGCCCAGGATCTGGGTCATCCTTTGAGGATCTCGGCCCATTCCTGGGGGGCAAATGGACAGACAAGGCTGTTCCTCAGGTCCCTGCTGAGGTAAGTGGGTTGGACAATAAAGCATGGACCCCAGACAGAATATTCCAGACTAAAACCCAACCAAGTAGCCTCACCCTCCCAATGTTCCATACAACATTGACAGACCCTCCTCCAGCTGTGGGTCCTGGAGCCAGTTCCCCAGCCTCTCTGAGCCTTTGCTTCTTTGCCTGTACAGCCACAGTGGGTGTTGGGCCCAGTAGCTCACGCCTGTAATACCAGCCGTTCGGGAGGCCGAGATGGCAGGATCTCCATTCAAATCCAGTCCGAGATGGGAAAATCCATTCCTTCTAACCCAAATCCCAGATGTGGAGGTGTGGCTCAAGAGGTAGAGCACCTGCCTTGAGCCCAAAGAGCCTGATCAGGGACAGCTCCCAGGTCCTGAGTTCAAGTCCCGGGACCGACCCAAAAAGTGTACTATCTTTTCTAGCCACTGTAATCGATTTAATTTTTTTTAGTTTCTCTTATTGCTATTATAAAGTAATGGACAGCGGGGTGACAGTCCCAGAAGTCAGGAAACAAGCACATTTCCTCTTGGACCATGTCCCCACCCACAAGGTATAGAGATCATTCTCCACATCCTGTCCAGTGAAGACCAGGGCTGCCTCTGTTCACCCCTCGCCCATTTCTGTGCCCCGTAGGAGAGAGGACATGGTGCCGGGTGTCTCTCTGAGCCTGGCTGACCTCTCCTCACACCACTTGTGCTAGGTCCGTCCAGTTCCCTGCAGATGACGTAATGTTATTCTCTCTGGTGGCTCTGTGAGATTCCATGACGGGTCAGAATTTCACTTGACACCCGGCCCCTGGAGTGTGCGGAGCTGGCGTGAAGGGCCAGAGATAAGGCAGACACCATCCATTCCCGGAATTATCTGGGTCCTCCTGTGTGAGAAATGCCAGCTCCCACCTGTCCACCCACCACTGCCTTGCAAGCCCAGCCCTGGCCAGCCACGGGCTGTGAGGGAGACGAAGGCCACAGGGACGCCCACCACCCTTGGGTGCAGGAGGCCCGTCTCCTTGAACTCAGGGCCTGGGCGCTGTCCCTCAGCTCTTCCGCTCAAGGTGGGCACTCTACCACTTGAGCCACAGCGCCACTTCTGAATTTCTGGTGGTTCATTGGAGATCAGAGTCTCACGGACTTTCCTGCCCCAGGCTGGCTTTGAACTGTGATCCTCAGATCTCAGCCTCCTGAGTCGCTAGGATGACAGGCGTGAGGTGCTGGTGCTCAACTTGGCTTGAATATGGGGTCTTACTCCTTGGCTAGGCCTGCGTGGCTGGAACCCAGCTAGTGGTTGAGGTAGAGAGTCTCTCCTGAATTCTCCCTCCTTTAGGCTAGCCTGGGAATCACTGTGACCCCCCCCCCATCCTGTCTCAGTTTTCTGCCTCCCAAATCGCTGGGATTACAAGCTTGACCTACCACACCTGGCTGCCACCCATCACGGTTGTGTTTCTTGTATATTCTCTTCCTCCCTCCTCCGTGTTTGCAGGACACAGTCCCTGGTGGTTGTCTTGTGAGTTGTTTTCTATTGTTACTGTTGTTGTTGTTGTTTCCTGACCGTGGTCCCTCGGGCAGGCTGGGAATTGTCTATTGGTGACCGATGGGGACCCACTCTGCCATTTGCATCCATTAAGCCCAGCCCTGGGGTTTATTCACAGAAGAGTGGCTTGCACGCCTAATTGACGTTCTTCTGGAAACATTAACGGGCTGCGGCTGGCCGGAGGAGCCAGGCCCGACCCAGGGCACCAGCGCCTGTTAAATGTTCACACACACAAGAGCCTGAGCTTGTCTTTAATGGGTGTAATCACAGGGCCTCAGCTCACCTGCCGGGGCTTCCCTCCGGGCCCAGCCCGGGTGAGGGGTCCCCCAAAGCAGAAGTGCGGTGTCCCAGGCCTGGGACCTGAGGATATGGGTCCCACTTCCTCCCCTTCCTCCTCCCCCTCCTCCTCCCCCTTTTCTTCTTCCTCCTTCCTCTTCCTCTTCCTCCTCTTCTCCTGCTCTTTCTCTTCCTCCCCTTCTTCTTCTCTTTCTCTTCTTCCTCTTCCTCCCTCTTCTCTCCCCCAGGAGCCTTGGGCTCTCACTCAGCTTCTCTGCTCAGCATTGGTACTCTACTCCCTCAAGCCACACCCTCACTTTCTTTGAGGTGATCCACGGGAGATCAGAGTCTCTTGGATTTGTCCTGCCCGGGCTGGCTTTGAACCACGATCCTCCCGATCTCAGCCTTCCTTGTAGCTAGGATGACAGGCGTGTGCCCCCCCCCCGCCCAGTACCCTGTGATCTTGGGGGGGGTCCAGGCCTGTCTCCCCTCCCCAGCCCCCCATCCTCACACCTGCCCACAGCTCGTGCCCCCTGATGCCAGGCTCTGACCCACAGGAGGCGGATGATGTGAGCAGCTCGGAGGGGAGCACGGTGGACTGTGTGGACCCTGAGGAGATCCTGAGGAAGATTCCGGAGCTGGCCAACGACCTGCAGAAGCCGGAGGACTGCTTCCCGGAAGGTAGAGGAGGCCACTGCAGGTCTCACATGCGTGGTGTGGGCACACCTGTGCCCGGCTTCAGGTCGGTGCACGCCTCTGTGGCCAGGCAGTCAAACCTCAGGCCTAGGCCCAGGGGTTAAAGGCATCCCAACCCAGTGCCGCTCCGAGGTTCACGGCCATGGAAGATGGACACATTAGACCTCTGTCCTCAGCATCCCTGGCCAGAACCCTCACTGTGAATTTGTGTGTATGTGTTCATGAGCGTGTGTATTGTGTGTCCCAGTCCTGGTGTGTGTGTATGCGTGTGTGCATGTATGCATGTGCTGGTCCTGAGGCCTGAACTGTCCTTGAGCTCTTTAGTGTGTGTGTGTTTGTCCATCCTGGGGCTTGAACTCAGGGCCTGGGCACTGTCCCTGAGCTCTTGTGCTCAAGGCTGGCACCTGAGCCACAGTGCCACTTGAGGCATACTTCCGGTCTTCTGGTGGTTCATTGGAGATCAAAGTCTCACAGATTTTCCTGCCCCGGCTGGATCCTCAGCTCTCAGCCTCCTGAGTGGCTGGGGTAACTAACAGGTGTGCGCCGCCTGAGCCCCATGACTGGTGTGAGTGGGAAGGGCAGTGGCAGGAGGTCATTCTTCTCTATTCCCAGAAGGAATCTCCCTGCTGGGTGATTTCCTGGCAGGGCTGGAGTGGAAAAAGAAAATTAAAACAGAAAAGATCTCAAGAGAATATCGCTCTGCACGGTGCAGCCTGTCATCCCAGCTGTCCAGGAGGCTGAGACCTGAGGATCCTAGTTCAAAGCCAGCCCGGTGCGAGAGTCTTACCTCCAATGAACCACAAAAATCCAAAGTGGCGCTGTGGCGCAAGTGGTATAGTGCCAGCCTTGAGCAAAAGAGCTCAGGGACAGCCCCCAGGTCCTGAGTTCAAGCCCCAGATCTGGCACACATACACACACGTGCGCACACACACACACACACACACACACACAGAGGAACTGACTCTTAAGACCCAGGACCAGCACACACAGGTTCACGTGCACACACACACATGCACACACGTGTGCGCACTCAGGAACTGACTCTCCTCACCTCTCCCTGCAGGCTGTGTGCGGCGCTGCTGCCCGGGCCTCCCCGCAGACCCCGCCCGCTGCCCGTGGGCCTGGCAGGTGCGCAGAACCTGCTTCCACATCGTGGAGCACAGCTGGTTCGAGAGCTTCATCATCTTCATGATCCTGCTCAGCAGCGGGGCCCTGGTGAGGCCTGGCACGGCCCTGCCACCTCCCTCCCAGTGCAAGCCTCCTGGATCCACACATGGAGGCCGGGGCCGGAGCAGCGGGCTCGCCCTGAGGCCCAGGCCCGCCGTGCTCCACGCAGGCCAGGAAGGGCAGCCTGGGTCTGCTCCCAACTACTCCCATCCGCTCCGCTCTTGGCGCGGGCCCCGCCACCTCCCTCCCAATGCAAACCTCCAGGATCCGCGCATGGAGGCCGGGGCCGGAGCAGCGGGCTCGCCCTGAGGCCCAGGCCCGCCGTGCTCCACGCAGGCCAGGAAGGGCAGCCTGGGTCTGCTCCCAACTACTCCCATCCGCTCCGCAGCCCGGCCTGGCACGGCCCTGCCGCTGCCTCCCTCCCCACGCAAACCTCCCCTGGGCCTTGCTGTCCCCTCGAGCCCTGTCCCCCTTGGGCCTGGCTGTCCCCCCTCCCCTGCCCCTCTCCCAGGTGGACACTCGGGTCCTGCACAGCCGCTGCCCTCCAGAGAGCCTAACAGACTTGCACTGAATTTAGTCTTCTCTATGCTTTTGAGTGCTTTTAATAATAATAATATGAACTTTCCCTTGACCAAAATCAGAGGCAAAACATAAAAAGCCTTCGAAATGATAGAAAAAGGTAAAGGAAACAAAAAATTAAAAATATCATCCCTTTGCCTAGCATGCCACAGAAACTCATGTGGAAAAACATTCAAGAATATCTTCTTGCTTGCTTTCTTATTGATATACAGAGTATTGGATATAGATGTGATGTATTTTATATTATATATTAGAACATATATTTACATAGTTATATGAATATATGTTATTCATATATCTGTCTATAATATGGATATATTAATATATAACACAGATATATATATATTTAAATTATATATTTTTCTTTTTTAATTTTTTTTGGGGGTCTGGTCATTGGGCCTGAACTCTGGGCCTGGGCGCTGTCCCTCAGCTTTTCAGCTCAAGGCTAGCGCTCTACCACTTGAGCCACAGCACCACTTCCGGCATTTTTCTTTTTGCTTATGTGGTGCTGAGGAATCGAACCCAGGGCCTCATGCATGCAAGGCAAGCGCTCTACCACTGAGCCACCTTCCCAGCCCCCACAGATATATATTATAAAATATTATTAGGTATGTATCTACCTATATAATACATAGATTAGATATACATTATTAGATATCTGTCTATACTATACATGTATATTCATATATAACACATATATTAGCTATATATTATATTATTATTGGATACATTATATCTATGTATCTACCTAGAATGGGCTCAGCTCTTAGCTGGCACATACATATAGATATGTAACTATGTTTATATATTATGTATTATATTTATAGCTATATAATAGTATGTGTATATATATCTATATAATCGTGTGTATACCTGGAAGCTGGGTGCCAGTGGCTCATGCCTGTAATCCTAGCTACTCAGGAAGCTGAGATTTGAAGATCTAGGTTTAAAGCCAGCCCAGGCAGAAAAGTCCATGAGACTCTTACCTCCAATTAACCACCAAAATGCTGGACATAAACTTTTGGCTCATATGGTAGAGCACCAGCCTTCAGTAAGAGCTAAAAGACAACACCCAGGCCTTGAGTTCAAGCCCTAATACTGGTGCACACACACACGATAGAGACACTCTCCCCAAAACTGCAGGCAGAGCTGGAGGGGGCTCCTGGCTTCGAGTGTCCATCTGTCCATCTGTCTGTCCATCAGTCAAGACAGCTCGCTCCTCTCTCCTCTGTCCTCCAGGCCTTTGAAGACTGCCACCTGGACCAGAAGCCGGTGGTGAAGGCTTTATTGGAATACACGGACCGCATGTTCACCTTCATCTTCGTGTTTGAGATGCTGCTCAAATGGGTGGCCTATGGCTTTAAGAAATATTTCACCAATGCGTGGTGCTGGCTGGATTTTCTCATTGTTAATGTGAGTGGCTCTGGGTAGAGCAGCTCCACTGGGTCGCCATTGTTGATGTATGACTGGATTTGTTTTATTTTATTTTATATTTTTGTTGCTCATGGGGCTTGAACTCAGGGCCTGGGCACTGTCCCTGAGCTTCTTTTGCTCAAGGCTGGTGCTTTACCACTTGAACCATAGCGCCACTTCTGGTTTTCTGGTGGTTCATTGGAGATAGGAGTCTCATGGACTTTTCTGCTGGGCTGGCTTTGAACCATGATCCTCAGATCTCAGCCTCCTGAGTAGCTGGGATGACAGGTGTGAATCACCAGCACCTAGTTTAATGACTGTGTTTAGTGTCCAGGAAGATCCTTAAGGGTTTATATATATAATTTTATTGTTATGTTAAAGGTGATGTACAGAGGGGTAACAGTTATATGAGTCAGGGAAAGAGTACATTTCTTTGTAGACAATGTCACCCTTGAAAATATTAAGAAAGAAAGAAGGAAGGAAGGAGAGAAGGAAGGAAGGAAGGAAGGAGAGAAGGAAGGAAGGAGGGAAGGAAGGAAGGAGGGAAGGAGGGAAGGAGGGAAGGAAGGAAGGAGGGAAGGAAGGAAGGAGGGAAGGAGGGAAGGAAGGAAGGAGGGAAGGAAGGAAGGAAGGAAGAAAGGAGGGAAGGAAGGAAGGAAGTAAGAAAGGAGGGAAGGAAGGAAGGAAGGAAGGAAGGAAGGAAGGCAAGCCAGTACCTGTCATGCTAGTTACTCAGGAGGCTGAGATCTGAGGATTGTGGTTCAAAGCCAGCCTGGGCAGGGAAGTCCATGAGACTCTCATCTCCAACCAACCATCAGAAAACCAGAAGTAGAGCTGTGGCTCAAGTGGTAGAGCGCCAGCCTTGCGCAAAAGAAGCTCAGGGACAGCGCCCAGGCCCTGAATTCAAGCCCCAGGAATGACAAAAAGAAAACAAAAAGAGATAGAAATTGGAGCGGAGTGAAGGGGTCTCTTCCTTTCCCTGGGCTGTTTCTTGAATCCTGTGCCTGTGTTCTCTGCCTGCCCCCAGATCTCACTCGTGAGCCTCATAGCGAAGATCTTAGAATCCGATGTTCAGTCCATCAAGGCCCTGAGGACTCTCCGTGCCCTGCGGCCCTTGCGGGCTCTGTCTCGATTTGAGGGCATGCGGGTAAGACCCGTCTTATACCTTCTCTGCTTGGCAACCTTTAGCACCTCAGTGTGTGCCAGACCTGGGGTTTGAACCCAAGACCTAGGCGCTGTCCCTGAGCTTTGGTGCTCAAGGCTGGCGCTCTCCCACTTGAGCCACAGCGGCACTTCTGGTGTTTTTTTGCTGGCTTGTTGGAGATGAGAGTTTTTCACCTCACCTAGTCTCAGCCTTGCTGCTTCCTGATGTTGCCAACTAGCTGGGGTTCCATCCTCATCTTCACCATCCTGGGTATCTTGTGTCTCGGTCTCCTGAGCGCTGACTCCCATTTTCATCATCAAGAACACCTTGAGTGCTGGGAAGGTGGCTCAAGTGGTAGAGCGCTCGCCTTGAGCTGAAGAGCTGAGGGACAGCGCCCAGGCCCAGAGTTCAGGCCCCACGACTGGACCCCTCCCCAAAAAAAGAACACATTGAGTTCTCCATCTTTCCATGAGCACAAATGCACTTCTGCATGTGTGTGTGCACGCATGCATGCTGCACACACACCAGCACTGGAATTTGAACTCAGGGCCTTCCCTTCCTGCTTCGATTTCTTTTATTCCCTCAAGGCTGATGCTCTACCACTTGAGCCACCGCTCTACTTCTGGCATTTTGCTGGTTCATGGGAGATCAGAGTCTCGCTGACTCTCCTTGTCCCCCCCCCCCCCGGGCTGGCTTGGAACTGTGATCCTCCAGATCTCAGCCTCCAGTGTCACTGGGTTGACAGGTGTGAGGCACGGCACGTGGCAGGGGTGGTACATGTGAGGCTGCAGGTGGTTTTCTCCATCTCCCCCCTTAGGTGGTGGTCGACGCGCTGGTGGGTGCCATCCCCTCCATCATGAACGTCCTGCTCGTCTGCCTCATCTTTTGGCTCATCTTCAGCATCATGGGCGTGAACCTGTTCGCGGGCAAGTTCGGCCGCTGCGTCAAGCAGACGGACAATGGATTCTTGCTGGTGAATCTGTCGACGGTGGACAACCTGTCCGATTGTCGGGAAAAGAACGACACCGGCCACTTGTTCTGGGTCAACGTGAAGGTCAACTTTGACAATGTAGCCATGGGCTATCTCGCACTCCTACAGGTGGTGAGTCGCCCAGGTGGCCGCTGGATCTCTTCCTGGGCCCTGCAATGGGTGGAGAGCCCTGATACTCACCCACAGGGCCAGCACTGCATGAGAGCTGAGGTCCATCTCCAGGACTACAGGCAGCACAACTTAGCTAGGCAATCTCGCTGGAGAGTGTGGTGTCACAGGGGCTACACTGAGATAACCGCACCAACAGGAGACAAGGCTGGCACCAGTCGCCTGAGCTACTCGGGAGGCTGCGATCTGGAGGATTGTGGTTCAAAGCCAGCCGGGGCAGGAAAGTCTGTAAGACTGTCATTTCCAAAGAAACCACCAGAAAACCAGAAGTGGCGCTGTGGCTCAAGTGGTAGAGCGCCGGCCGAGCAAAAGAAGCTCAGGGATGGCATGCAGGCCATGAGTTCAAGCCCCAGGACTGGCAAAAGAGGGAAGGAAGAAAGGAGGGAGGGAAGGAAGGAAGAAAGGAAGGAAGGAAGGAAGGAAGGAAGGAAGGAAGGAAGGAAGGAAGGAAGGAGGGAGGGAAGGAGGGAGGGAGGGAAGGAAGGAAGGAAGGAAGGAGGGAGGGAAGGAGGAAGGAAGGAAAGAAGGAAGGAAAAAAGGAAGGAGGGAAGGAAGGAAGGAGGGAAGGAAGGAAGGAGGGAAGGAGGGAAGGAAGGAAGGAAGGAAGGAAGGAGGGAGGGAAGGAGGAAGGAAGGAAGGAAAGAAGGAAGGAGGGAAGGAAGGAGGGAAGGAAGGAGGGAAGGAAGGAAGGAAGGAAGGAAGGAAGGAAGGAAGGAAGGAGGGAGGGAAGGAAGGAAGGAAGGAAGGAAGGAGGGAGGGAGGGAGGAAGGAAGGAAGGAAAGAAGGAAGGAAGGAAGGAGGGAAGGAGGGAAGGAAGGAAGGAGGGAAGGAAGGAAGGCAAGAAAGAAAGAAGAGAGACTTAATCAAGCACCAAATGCCTTTGTTTGCAGTTCATTCCACAGCTAAATATCTAGGTGCCCCACTCCTTGCCATATTCTAGAAAGTTCCATATCTTTAATAACATTCTATTCTGCTCCGTTTGTTTCATGTGCCCGTCTGGGGCTCAAACTCAGGGCCTCAGCACCTTGCCCTTAAGCCTTCTGTCAATCAAGGCTGGTGCTCTACCCTTTGAACCACAACACTACTTCCCTCCAATATTTTTTGGTGGCCCCTTACCTGAACCACGATCCTCCAGATCTCAACCTCCTGAGTTACCTAGGCATGAGCCACATTGGGGCGGCTTTCCTTCTGCATGAGGTACAAACCAGCTCACCCAGTCCTCCTCCGGTCTCCTTGCCATGAGCACCCATGGAAGGTCCAGTATGGATGGCTATGGGCCCTGAGTGTTCTCTGTTCCTTGTCTCCAGGCAACTTTCAAAGGGTGGATGGACATCATGTATGCAGCCGTTGATTCTCGGGATGTGAGTCTTTGTTCACCGTACCTGCATCCCACCTTCTCTCTGTCTGTCCAACCTGTGTTATTCTGCACCTGAGCTAGAATGAACACAGGGACCAGTCACCTGCCTTCCGCTGCCAAAATGTCTGTCTGCTTTTCTTTACTTTTTATTCCTATTTTTATTATTTATTTTGCTCGGTCGTGGGGCTTGAACTCATGGTCTGGGCGCTGTCCCTGTGCTTCTTTTGCTCGGCTGGCGCTCTACCACTTGAGCCACAGCGCCACTTCCAGTTTTTGTGTGGCTCATTGGAGATGAGAGTCTCATGGATTTTCCTGCCCTGGGCTGGCTTTGAACTACAGTCCTCCAGATCTCAGCCTCCTAAGTAGCTGGGATGACAGGTGTGAGCCATGGGTGCCTTGGCAACTTGCCTGGTCTTTAACATCAGTTTCCTACCTACCCACCTTCTCCCTGTGTTCATCCTTCTATGGTCCCAGGTGGACAGCCAGCCCTCGTGGGAGTACAATGTGTATATGTATTTGTACTTCGTCATCTTCATCATCTTTGGTGGCTTCTTCACACTGAATCTCTTTGTTGGGGTCATCATCGACAACTTCAATCAACAGAAGAAAAAGATAAGTGGAGCATGTACCTGTGTGTGTGTGTGTGTGTGTGTGTGTGTGTGTGTGTGTGTGTGTGTGTGTGTGTGTGTATGTGTGTGTGGTTTGTGCATGTGTTTGTGCATGCACACATGTCCATCCTGGGGCTTGAACTCAGAGCCTGGGCACTGTCCCTGAGCTCTTTTACTCAAGGCTAGCACTCTACCACTTTGAGCGATAGCTCCACTTCTGGTTTTCTGGTGGTTCGTTGGAGATAGGAGTCTCACCGACTTTCCTGCCCAGGCTGGTTTGGAACCATAATCCTCTATATCTCAGCCTTCTGCGTAGCTAGGTTGATGGATGCACCCAGTAGGGTGTGTATCTTCTCCTTGAGTCCTACTCATAAATCTTTTCCCTGGTCCATCCTACCATCTAGGCAGCCTCTCTGAGCTCCTAGGAAATTAAAAGCCCACTTTGCTTTATAAAGAGATCCAAGCAGAGAGCCAATCCCAGATGGTCAAGACCAATCCAACATGGCCACTGCCCTGTCATTGATTGTTAACACCTGGGCAAGATTCTCCATGCTCCTAGGCTTGGTGTAACATTTTTATTATTATTTTTTAGGAGGGGGGAGTGGGAGAAAGAAGGTTAAAATGATTCTTAAGCTCTAATAACAGCCATGTGTCCTCTCATACCTAGGGGGCCAGGATATCTTCATGACAGAGGAACAGAAGAAATATTATAATGCCATGAAAAAGCTGGGATCCAAAAAACCCCAGAAACCCATTCCTCGGCCCCTGGTGAGTCCCCCCCCAGCCCCCACCCCTCATTTTCCTTCTAGAAGCATGCACCTTAGGCCTGGACTGGAAAGGGGGAAGATCTGGCCGAGGGGAGGAGATCGGGGTTGAGTTTGAAGTGGGGTTCAAGAATGGAAAAGTTTATAAGAAGCATTGCAGGTCTTTTGAGGTGGTAGTTGCTCCACTACATGCTTCAGTTTGGGGGAGTGGTAGGATCTACAGCAATTTTAGGGTGTAAGTCCAAGAGTAGAAGCAGATTATATGGATGACTAGGTCCCAAGAGAAGAATGAAACATTTGTGTAATTCTTTTTTTAAAAGAAGTTTTCTGCCAGGCACTAATGGCTCATGCCTGTCATCTTAGCTCCTCAGGAGGCTGAGATCTGAGAATCATGGTTCAAAGCCAGTCTCAGGCAGGAAAGTCTGTGAGACTCTTATTTCCCATGAACCACCAGAAAACTGGAAGTGGCGCTGTGGCTCAAGTGGTAGAGCGCTTGCTTTGAGTGAAAAAAGCCTAGCTAGAGTGAGATACGAGTGGAAATCTCAGGACTGGTGACACACACATACACACACACACACACACACACACACACACACACACAGAGCAAAAAAAACAGGGTGGGGGAAAGGTTCTAAAGTACAACAGCCACTAACTAATTAATTCATTAATCAATTAATTAGTGGATTCATAGATGAACCCACTGATGGCTTAATTAGTTCATTAATGGACTAATTGATGAACCCACTAATTGATTAATCATTTATTAATTAATTGATTAACAATTGATTATTTGATTAGAGGATGGATTCATTAGCTAGTTGACTCATTACTGGATTGGTTAGTTAATTGATCGATGAATTAGTCGATTGAGGGATTAGTTAATTGGTGGGTTAATTAATTAATTGGTAGCTTAATTTGTGGGTTGATTAGTTAATTGGTGGATTGATTGGTTGATCTGTCAAGTCGTGGGTTGACTGGTGGGTTAATTGGTCCATTAGTTTGTTCGTTAGTGGATTGATTTGTTAATTCATCCATTAGTTGAAAGTGAGATGCTGGTGGCTGGGCTGTGGCTTCTTCCCAAACATGGAGCAGACAGGAAAGGAGAAAGGAGGAATCCGAGCGACTCCTGGGGGGGCCAGCTCGGCTTTTTCGGACGTGTGGCCTTCTGAGCACTCCAGATATCTGGGAGGCCCTGACCTCCACTCCAACCTCCTCTCCCTAGAACAAGTACCAAGCCTTCGCCTTCGACGTGGTGACCAAGCAGGCGTTCGACGTGAGCATCATGGCGCTCATCTGCCTCAACATGGTGACCATGATGGTGGAGACGGACGACCAGAGTGAGGAGAAGACCCGGATCCTGGGCAGGATCAACCAGTTCTTCGTGGCGGTGTTTGCGGCCGAGTGCGTCCTGAAAATGTTTGCTTTGCGGCAGTATTACTTCACCAACGGCTGGAACGTGTTCGACCTCATCGTCGTTCTGCTCTCCATCGGGAGTAAGGAAGAGAGACAGGCCTGGTGGCCTCACTGGAGGGAGTCTCTGGCTGCTCTACCAACACTAGAGGGCCAGCCAAGTCTCCTTTTCCTATGTGCCGGTAGTGGGGCTCGAACTCAGGGCCCTTGGCACTTTTCTTAACTCAAGGCTGGCGCTCCTCCACTCCAGCCACACTTCCCTTCCAGCTTTGGGCTAGTTCATTGGAGATAAGAGTGGCTTGACATTTGTCTGCCCAAGCTGGCTTTGAACTGTCGGTCCTCAGATCTCAGCCTCCTCAGTAGCTAGGCAGAAGAGTTAGGTGTCTGACCTAACTCTCTCTTTCTTTTTTTGTGCCAGCCCTGAAGGCTTGAACTCAATGCCTGGGCATGGTCCCTAAGCTTTTGTGGTCACCTACCACTGGAACCACAGCTCCACTTCTGACTTTTGGGGATGCTTAATTGGAAATTAAAGTCTCACTGACTTTCTTGCCCAGGCTGATTTCAATCTGTGACCCTCAGCTCTTAGCCTCTTGGGTAGCTAGGAGAATGGGTATGAGCTACTCCTCCTAGTTCTGTGTGTGTGTGTGTGTGTGTGTGTGTGTGTGTGTGTTTTTAAAAGAAGAGCCTATTCTTCGCGACCTCCAAAAAGTATCTTAAAAGATTTCTGCAGCCATGTGCCAGTGGCTCATGTCTGTCATCCCAGCTACTCAAGAGGCTGAGATCTGAGGATCACAGTTCGAAGCCAGCTGGGGGCAGGAAAGACGATGAGAATCTTCTCTCCAATGAATCACAGAAAACCAGAAGTGGTATCATGTATGGCTCCAAATGGAAGAGCGCCAGCCTTGAGCACAAAGAAGCTCAGGGACAGTGCCCAGGCCTTGAGTTCAAGACCCAGAACTGGCAAAATAAATCAATAAGTAAAAATTCCACCGGAACATAGACGTTCTTTATCTTTCCAGCCTTTTTTTTTTCATCATTAGGGTGAAAGGCTGTGACTGACCCTGAAAAGCCCCTCGCTTGGCCCTGGCCCCCCAATTCAAACACAGCTGGGAATGAAAGAAACCAATTAAAGCCATTATTCAGCCAGCTGGCCATTCAAAGCCATCTTGCTTTAGCTGCCATGTGGCTCCATTTCTAGGCCCCCTCTTATAATTAAGACCCGGCTGTGTATAATTATCTAGGGGGGGAGGGGGCCAAGGGAATGTGTGCGGGGAACGGTGTCAATCTTCACAGTAGGAAGTGTGGAGATGGGTCATAAGGAAATCCTGGCCTTCCTCAAGCACAGAAGCCAAGATGGAGAAACAGGCATGCCTGTCTTCGGCAAAAACAAGCAAACAAAAAGCCAGGGTGGGTGTCCTATCAGGAATAAAGCACTGTGGTTATGTGAAGTAGACGATAATCATTTCCAACCACCCTGGGCAGTAGAACATAAGAGGGGGCTGTTTACTGAGGAACATGGGACTGTTGTAAATGTGAATGGCGGTCACAGTGCTGTTGCCCGTACATGCGCACATTGTAGATTGACCAAAATAAGGGTCCAGCATGGGTGGCTCACACCTGTCATCCTAGCCACTCAGGAGGCTGAGCTCTGAGGACACTCTTATCTAAAATTAACGAGCAAAATGCCGCAAGTGGAGGTGTGACTCAAGTGGTAGAGCACCACCCTCGAAGGGGAAAGGCTCACGGACAGCTTTCAGGCCCTGAGTTCAAATCCCAGAACCAGCATGCACCAAAAAAAAAAAGCGGGGGGCGGGGAGATCAGGGTAAGGAAATGTGATCACAGCCAGGGACTGATGGGGTTGCCTTGTCTCCTTCTTTCTAGGTCTGCTGTTCTCTGCCATTCTCACCTCCATTGAAAACTACTTCTCCCCCACGCTCTTGCGTGTCATCCGCCTGGCCCGCATCGGCCGCATCCTCCGGCTCATCCGGGCCGCCAAGGGCATCCGCACCCTGCTCTTCGCCCTCATGATGTCCCTCCCGGCCCTCTTCAACATCGGCCTGCTGCTCTTCCTCGTCATGTTCATCTACTCCATCTTCGGCATGGCCTCCTTCCCCAACGTCCGGAGGGAAGCGGGCATCGACGACATGTTTAACTTCCAGACGTTCGCCAACAGCATGTTGTGCCTTTTCCAGATCACCACCTCGGCCGGCTGGGACGGCCTCCTCAGCCCCATCCTCAACACCGGGCCTCCCTACTGCGACCCCCACGTGCCCAACAGCTGTGGCTCCCATGGGGACTGTGGGAGCCCGGCCGTGGGCATCGTCTTCTTCACCACCTACATCATCATCTCCTTCCTCATCGTGGTCAACATGTACATCGCCGTCATCCTGGAGAATTTCAACGTGGCCACGGAGGAGAGCACCGAGCCGCTGGGCGAGGACGACTTCGACATGTTCTATGAGATCTGGGAGAAGTTCGACCCCGAGGCCACGCAGTTCATTGCCTTTTCCGTCCTCTCTGATTTTGCAGACACCCTCTCCGGCCCTCTGCGAATCCCCAAGCCCAATCAGAATATCTTACTCCAGATGAACCTGCCTTTAGTCCCCGGAGATAAGATCCACTGCTTAGACATCCTCTTCGCCTTCACCAAGCACGTGCTGGGCGAGTCCGGGGAGTTGGACTCCCTGAAGGCCACCATGGAGGAGAAGTTCATGGCCACCAACCTCTCGAAAGCATCCTACGAGCCCATTGCCACCACCCTTCGGTGGAAGCAAGAAGACATCTCGGCCACTGTGATCCAAAAAGCATACCGGAACTACGTACGGCACCGATCCTCCGTCATCTCCCGCACGTCACACGCACCCAAGAACCCAGAGGGGGGCCCGTCGCCCTCGGGTGAACACGACGCTGCCTTCATGACCCAGGGTGCTTGTGAGCTCCCCGACAAATCCGCCACCACATCGGCCACGTCCTTCCCACCATCCTATGACAGTGTCACCAGAGGCCTGAGTGACAGAGCTGGTGGTAGCACATCCAGCTCAGTACAGAATGAACTAGAAGTGACTTCCCCTCAGCCCTAGCAAGAGGCTTCCGGCCTGGATAGAGCCATCCGTTCCTTGGTCCAGCGATCCAGAACCCCTGGCCGCCTGCGACCAAAATCCCTCATGGTGACAAGAGTCGGAAGCCTAGATTTTTATCTCCAATGTGATATCCATGATGAATTAGAATAACAGATAATAGGCTGGGCTACTTGTGGCTCACGCCGGTCATCTCAGCTACTCAGGAGGCTGAGACCTGAGGATCATGGTTCAGAGCCAGCCCTGGGGCAGGAAAACCATGAGACGCTCATCTCCCATGAACCACCAGAAACTGGAAGTAGTGCCATAGATGGCTCAGAGTGAAAGAGCTCCAACCTTGAGTACAAAAGCTCAGGGACAGTGCCCAGGCCCAGAGTTCAAGTCCCAGGACCAAAAACAACAACAAAAAGCCCTCATGCCAACAAGAGATCCAAGTCTAGATTTTGATCTCCAATAGGATACTCATGATGAATTAGAATAACAGGTAATGGGCCGGGTCCCTGGTGGTGGCTCACACCTGTCATCCTAGCTACTTAGAAGGCCGAGATCTGAGGTCTGAGGTTCAAAGCCAGGAGAAGGAGACGCTGATCTCCCATGAACCACCAAAACTCTGGAAGTGGCGCTGTGACTAAAGGGGATAGAGCTCCAACCTTGGGCAAAAGAAGGTCCAGGACAGTGCCCAGGGCCCTGAGTTCAAGCCCTCAGAATAAATAAGTAAAAGTTAAATGCCTTTATTTATTTAATTAAATGACTAGAAAACATGTAGGCAAAAAGAAATGAATAAATACAATAAGGTTATGCCCTACTTTTCAGGTTAAAAAAAAAATCTCTTCATTGGTTTGGTGAAGGTGGAGGGGCGAAGGGACTAGGACCAGAACTTTGACTTCCAACACAAACTTCTCAGGACTGGAAACTTCCCAAAAAAGCATGGCAATGACCTTGTGGGAAGGTCAAGCATTGTCTTCTTGGAAAGCTACTTCTGGAGGCGGCCATGTTTAGTTAGGATTTTTGCATGACTGCATGTTGAAAAGCTCCTGATTAACTTCTTCAGCTGCAGTGGATGAACACTTGTGGTCTCTGTCATGAAAGCCTTTGAAATCGCCATTAAAATTCATATTTTCAAAGACAGATCAAGACCAGGGCTTGTTATTAAAGTACCATTTTGTTTTCTTGTGTGTATGTGTGTATGCGTGTGCACACACCAGACCTGGAGCTTGAACTCAGGGCTTAGGCACTGTCCTTGAGCTCTTTATACTCAAGGCTGGCACTCTACCACTTTGAGCCATAAATATGGCACCACTTCCGGTTTTCTGGTGGTTCATTGGAGATAAGAGTGTCATGGATTTTCCTGCCCCGGTTGGCTTCAGACCTCAATCCTCCAGATTTCAGCCTCCTGAGTAGCTAGGATGACAGGCGTGAGCCACCAGTGTCTGGGTCTTACTTAGCTTTTTCACCTCAAGACTACAATTTGAGTCATACCTCTACTTCTGGCTTTGATTTTATTTTTGCTGGTTACCTGCAGATAAAGAGTCTTACAAACTTTTCTACCACACTTCTGCCAGAGCTGGCTTTGGCCTTTAATCCCTGGGCAAAAAGAGAAGTAAAAACTATTAAAAAAAAAAAAAAAAAGAAACAAACTAAACAGCCAATGATCTACTCAAAAACCGGAAGTGGCCTTCTTGCTCAAAGTGGTAGAGTGCCAGACTTGAGCAGAAAGAGCTCAGGGACACAGCACCTGGGCCCTAAGTTCAAGCCCTCCCAACTGACATGGACCAACAAAAAAAATGTAATGCCACTAGAATAAAAAAAAAAAGCAATGTATAGAGCAAAAACAAGTGCTTAAAATGCATAGGAGCTCTCTATTTCTTATGGACATCACAAGTGACTCAGATCAGTAACAATCCAGTATCTAGAAACAGTAGACTAATTGGACAAATGGTATATCTTCTTAAAACTGTACTTTTGTACAACAATGAAAGTAAAATAGAGATAACTTCACGAGAAAAGCAGTTCACAAATAGAGTGCTTGTTTAGCATGTATAAGAATTGAATCCCTGGTACTAAAAAAAAATAAAAATAAATGCTTTTATATCGAACAAAGGTCTCATATTCAAAGAATTCTTTATGAACTTTTATAAATCAGTACAAAACAGACAACACAATAGAAAATTAGCAGGAGAGTTGAAGAGGCACTTCACAAAAGAAGAAATCTGAATAACTAATAAACATTTTTAAAGGGTGAACAACCTAATTAGTAATCAGGGAAATATGCAAATTAAAGCCACAATGAAATAACCCTCCCACATTGGTCAGGCCTGCATCATTTTACATTCTAACAAACATCAAGTATTCGGCCAAAATGGAAAGTAATAACTCTCAGAGCTCTGAATGGGAGAAACTAAATGCTGGTGGCTCACGCCTGTCATCCTAGCAACTCAGGAAGCTGAGATCTAGAGGATTGTGGTTCAAAGCCAGCCCGGGGCAGGAAAGTTCATGAGACTCTTATCTCCAATAAACCACCAGAAAACTGGAAGTGGCGCCATATGGATGGCTCCAAGTGGTAGAGCGCCAGCCTTGAGCAAAAAGAGCTCAGGGACAGTGCCCAGGCCCTGAGTTCAAGCCCTGGGACCAGTACATACAACACCAACACCAACAAGAGAGCGTATGACACAGAGATTGGACATAGCAGCATCTTGGTTGCTTCTGTTCTTCCTATAACAAAATACCTGGTGCTGAGAAAGGTAGAGAGCAAAGGGGTTCATGTGAATCATGGAGCCCTATAGCATGGCATAGGAAGATGGTATTGCTTGACAACAGTGTGGAGATGGGGGGGGGAGGGGAGTGAGCCGTGGGGCCAGACAGGAAATGAGAGCTCAGAGACAGACAGACAGACAGACAGACCAAGCTAATTTGTGTAATCACATCCCTCCTCTCCCTGAGCCTTTTTCACTCAAGCCTGGGTGCTCTACTCCTTGAGCCACACCTCCGATTCAGCCTTTTGGTGTCTTTGTGGACTTTCCTGCCCCAGTAGGCTTCCAACCTTGATCCTCCGGAGCTCAGCCCCCTGAGTAGCTGGGCACCCGCCATGGCACCCGCCTCCTTACCACTCCTGTCTGGTAAGCAAAAGAGTCGAGAATAATGGGGGAGAGAGAGATCACAGTTGTGGCTCACAAAAGGCTCCAGCGTTTACTTTCTGGCCCTTTCCTGAGAAACTGCAATAGGAATATTTGCCAACCGACAGACTCTTTCCATTCCCTTGAATACATTCCCTTTAATAAATGCATTCCCTTTAATATGTGACAAAAAGTCCCTTGCTGGCGAAAAGGCCAAGTGGGAGCCCTTGAACTCGTTCTTATCAGAAGAGCCATTCAAGAGCCATCTCACTGCCAAGAGAGTGTCACCAACAAAGACCAAAACGTCCAGCCAGGCACCGGTGGCTCCCGCCTGTCATCCCGGCTACTCAGGAGGCTGAGATCTGAGGATCACAGTTCAAAGCCAGCCCAGGCAGGAAAGTTTGTGAGACTCTTATCTCCAATGAACCAGGAAAACAAAAATCTGAAGCTGAAACTGTGGCTCAAGTGGTAGAGCACTAGCCTTGAGTGAAAACGATAAGAGATACCACCCGGGCCTTGAGTTCAAGACCCAGGACTGGCACAAGAAAAGGGAAAAGAAAGAAGGAAGGAAGGAGAAGATGAAGAAGGAGGAGGAGGAGGAGGAAGGAAGGGAAGAGGAGGAGGAGGAAGAGGAGGAGGAGGAGGAGGAGGAAGAGGAGGTGGAGGAAGAGGAGGAGGAGAAGGAGGAGGAGGAGGTGGAAGAAGAGGAGGAGGAGGAGGAGGAGGAGGAGGAAATGGAAGGAAGGGAGGGAGGGACTGGAGAAGGGGGAATGAAGGATAAAAAGGACAGTTTGCTACACAAGAGGCTGTGATAGGGAGGCTGAAATCCAAGCCTGCCCCACATAACCCCCCCCCCAAACCACAGGACCCCATCTGAAAGACAACTAAAGCAAAATAGTAATGGAGGTGTGGCTCAAGTGGTAGAGTACCAGCTTAGCCCTGAGTTCACACCAGGTACCACCAAAAGTAGCACCAGAGTTTATTCATTTACTTAAAAATTAAGAAGAAAAGCCGGGCCCCAGGGTCTCACGCCTGTCATCCCAGCTACTCAGGAGGCTGAGATCTAGAGGATTGCAGTTCGAAGCCAGCCTGGGCAGGAAAGTCCCTGTGAGACTCTCCCGTGAACCACCAGAAAACCGGAAGTAGTGCCAAATATATGGCTCAACGTTGGTAGAGCACTAGCCCTGAGCAAAAGCAGATCAGGGACAGTGCCCAGGCCCTGAGTTCAAGTCCCACGACCGGCCCCCAAAAATCAAAAACCAAGTGCTAAGAAGTCAATCTCTCCAGCCGCTCCCCAGGCCTCTGTGCCCTCTGGGAAGCCGGGGTTCCCCGCCTGGGAGGAGGGAACAGAAGGCCAGAGTCTCCACAGAGCCACAGCAAGACATAGGTCCTCTGTTCTCTAAGAGTTCCCTAGAGAAACCAGTTCCAGCTGCTATTGTGAGCAGGTGTTTTACACACACACACACACACCTTCCAGGTCTTAAATATTGACTTGGGGAGAGGGAGGGAAGGGGAGGAAATGTTCTCTGAATTCTCGGATCCAGATGGGCTCTTTGGCTCATGCATTTTTCTTGGGAGCCTGTAGGGGGTGCTAGAGACAGGTGGAAAAATACCTAAAATTCTGTGTGTGTGTGTGTGTGTGTGTGTGTGTGTGTGTGTGTGTGTGTGTGTGTGTGTGTGTGTGTGTGTGTGTGTGTGTGTGTGTTCTGATACCTGGGATTTGAACTCAGGGCCTGGGCATTGTCCCTGAGCTTTGCTCTTTTTTTTTTTTTCTCACACCTGGTGTTCTACCACTCAAGCCAGACCTCCACTGCTGGCATTTTGCTGGCTCGTTGGAGATAAGAATCCCTGCGTCTTGGGCTGGGAAGGTGGCTGAGTGATAGAGTGCTTGCCTAGCATACATGAGGCCCTGGGTTCGAATCCTTGGTAGCACATTAAAAAATAATTAATTGAAAAAAAAAAGAATTCCTGGGGTTTGAACTCAGGGGCTGGGCACTGTCTCTGAGCTTCTTTTGCCCAAGGCTGGTGATCTACCGCTTGAGCCACAGCGCCACTTCTGGCTTTTTTTTTTATTGTCAGTCCTGGGGCTTGAACTCTGGGCCTGGGCGCTGTCCCTCAGCATTTCAGCTCAAGGTGAGCACTCTACCACTTGAGCCACAGGCCACTTCTGGTTTTCTGGTGGATCATTGGAGATAAAAGTAGTCTCATAGGTTTTCCTGCCCGAGAGCTGGCTTTGAACCACGATCCTTGGATCTCAGCCTCCTGATTGGCTGGGATGACAGTTGATTACAGAGCCGGGGAAGGCAGCCTTCCCAGGGGGCAGGGACGGGGGCCCTGAGGTGACATGCTTGCTCAGCTTTAGATATGGGGGACACTGAGGCACATAGCAATCTCCCAGTTTAGCGTGCAAACGGCAGGACTCAATTCTTCACAGCTCTGAAGACTCATCGCCAATCTTCCCTCACCTCCCCGGATGTTTGTATTTGAAAGAAGCTGTTCATGCTAGGGAGGAGAAGAGTAGGGAGAGACCCGGGGGTCTCATGACTGTCATCCCAGCTACTCAAAGGGCAGAGGTCTGAGGATCAGGGTTCAAAACCAGCCCAGGCAGGAAAGTCCATGAGACTCTGATCTCCAATGAACCAACAGGTTGGAAGCAGGGGGTGGTGCTTAAGTGGTAGAATGCCAGCCTTGAGTGAACCTGGCCACAGGTCCTGAGTTCAAATCCCAGGACTGGAAGCTCACAGAAACTCCAAGAGTCAAATCTTAAATTTTACTCCCTCTGTCCCTCTGATGACTGCATTTCCTCCCTTGTCCAGCAGATGGTAGCCGAGTGTCTTGAGGGAGGGGCAGCCTTGGGCTAGAGATGGAGTTGGGTCTGTCTTGGACTGGGGGGTGGAGATGGGAGGAGGAAGAGACTAGAAGATTCCCTCTGTCCCCCCCCCCAGCCCCCCAAGGCCCAGAAGGGGGAATCCCTTCTGGGGCTGTCATCCACGCTACTCAAAAGGCTGAGATCTGAGGAGGATCACAGTTTAAAGCCAACCTGATCAGACAAATCCGGGAGATTCTCCAAAGTAGGGAGCAAAAAGCAGGGAGTGGAGGTGTGGCTCAAGTGGAAGAGCACCAGCCTTGAGTTCTCTGAGTTCGAGTCCCAGTACTGGCGCATACACATACACACACACACACACACACATAGGGGGGGTCTCATTGCACACCACGGGGGTGGCTCCAAAGCAACGCATTGAGTGAGAAACAGGAGAGAGAGAAATCTAGAACAATACTCATTGAACTAAATGAAAAGCACATGGCCAATAGTTTCAATGGCCAATAGACCATAGTGGGGGGAAAAATACCCATGAAAACCACAATGGGAGCTGGGCATCAGTGGCTCATGCCTGTCATCCCAGCTACTCAAGAGGCGGAGATCTGAGGATCACAGTTCAAAGCCACCCTGGGCAGGAAAGTCCCTGAGACTCTTAATCTCCAATGATCCACCAGGAAACAGGAAGTGGTGCTGTGGCTCAAGTGGTAGAGCACGTGCCTTGAGCTGAAGAGCTGAGGGACAGCGCCCAGTGCTGAGTTCAAGCCCCATGACTGACAATAACAACAACAACAACAACAATAATAATGGAAATAAAAAGAAAGAAAAAAATCAAAATGGGCAGCTCACATTGGTGGCAGTGGCTCACACCTGTCATCCTAGGATGGAGGTTCAAATCCAGCCTGGGCGCTTCAGTGGGAGGGGATGAATTAACAAGACATATGAATCCTGGGGGCGGGGGAGGAGGAATGGCGCCACAAAATGCAGGTGGAGATGGAGAACCAATCAATAGACTTTCTCCCATCCCCTCGGCCAATCACAGCAGGCACACAACCGCCATTCCCACTCCCCCTTGGCCAATCAGAGCAGGAACACACCTGCCATTCCCACCCACCCCTCGGCCAATCAGAACAGTAGCACACTTGCCCCTCGGCCAATCAGATGGAGCACACCTGCCATGCCCACAGCCTTCCAGCCAATCAGAGTAGGAGTATGCCTGACATTCCCACACTCCCTCAGCCAATCAGAGTAGGAGCACATCTGCCATTCCCACCCACCCCTCAACCAGTCAGAGCAGAAGCACACCAGCCCCTTGGCCAATCAGAGCAGAAATACATCTGCCACCTACCCCTCAACCAATCAGAGCAGAAGCATACCCACCCCTTGGCCAATCAGAGCAGAAGAACACCCACCATTCCCACACTCCCTCAGCCAATCAGAGCAGGAGCACACCCAGAGGGGGAGGCAACAAGGTTATCCATTTTGCTGTTTCTTTCACTGTTTCTTCTGCTTTCAAATCAAACCTGCTCTGTCTGCTTTAACCACTTGCCTGCCCTTTAATTCTTCCATCCGTGGAGAAAATGGACCTGAATCTTAGATGGCATTGGACACTCATAGCGAGCTATTTTTGGTCGCCTCACTCAAGGTGAGCCATAAAGGGAAGACGGTTGGCATCGCCACGCCCTGGCTTTCCATACAACAGAGAGAACCAAGAAACTCCCCCAACGGCAAACAACCGCTCAGATGAATCTCACAAGCACAAAGCTGGACGCCGGTGACTCACGCCTGTAATCCTGGCTACTTAGGCTGGCTGAGATCTGGAGGATCATAGCCAAGCCAGTCTGGGCAGAAAAGTTTTGTGTGATCCCATCTATAATAATAATAATAATAATAATAATAATAATAATAATAATAATAATAACCAGGGAGGGCTGGGAAAGTGGCTCAGGGGTAGAGTGCTTGCCTTGCATATGTGAGGTCCTGGGTTCGATTCCTCAGTACCACATAAGCAGAAAAAAAGCAGAAGTGGCACTGTGGCTCAAAGTGGTAGAGCGCTCGCCTTGAGCTGAAGAGCTGAGAGACAGTGCCCA
>NW_027203135.1:87371-105221 GCF_024711535.1 Dipodomys merriami
CTAAAAAAAACAAAACAAAACAAAAAACTTTTAAAGCCAGGCACCCGTGGCCCACGCCTGTCATCCCAGCTACTCAGGAGGCTGAGATCTGAGGATCGCAGTTCAAAGCCAGTCTGGGGCAGGAAAGTCTGTGAGACTCTGATCTCCAAGAAACCACCAGAAAACCGGAAGTGGCGCTGTGGCTTAAGTGGTAGAGCAGCAGACTTGAGCTGAAGAGCTGAGGGACAGTGCCCAGGCCCAGAGTTCAATTGCTAGTACTGGTGCATGCATGCGTGTGCATGTACTTATCACATTACAGATACTTATCACATTATACCAATGGGGAAACTGAGTCCTAGAGAGTAGTCAAGGACTTGTACAAGGTCCCTGGATGAGAGAGACGCCCAGAGTGGGAATCTCTAGGTTGTTCAGTGGGCCTAGCACGGGCCATGCAGGATACACACAGCTAGCTTCAGCCTGGCATGGTCTTAGCCTGCTCCGCCTGTCCCTGGCTGACCATCAGAGCTTTTCTGGAAAAATCCAGATTCATTCAGTGTGAAGATGGAGCTTGGTAGGACTCGGGGAGCAGGAGAGCGGGGCATCCTCAAGGCAGCAGCAACCAATGGCAGGTCCTGTGTGTGTGTGTGGGGGGAAGGGTCTGGTGGCTCACACCTGTAATCCCAGTGACCACACTGGAGGCTGATCTCTGGAGGATTTGCAGTTTGAAGCCAGCTCGGGCTGGAGAGTCTGTTTGATTTTTATTTCTGGCCAAGTAGCCAAAATAAAGGCAGAAGTGGAGGTGTGGTTCAAGTGGTAGAGCACCAGCTCTGAGAAGAAAAAGCCAAGGGACAATACAGGCCTTGAGTTCAAGCCCCTGTACTGGCACAGGAAGGAGGAAGGAAGGAAGGAAGGAAGGAAGGAAGGAAGGAAGGAAGGAAGGAAGGAAGGAAGGAAGGAAGGAAGGAAGGAAGGAAGGAGGGAGGGAGGGAGGGATTAAGGGAGGGAGGGAGGAAAGAAAGGAAGTAAGGAGGGAAGGAAAGGAGGGTGGTTGGAGGGAAGAAAGTAGGGAGGGAAGGAAGGAAGGAAGAAAGAAAGGAAGAAGGGAAGGAAGAAAGGAAAGAGCAAAGGAGGGAAGAAGGGAGGGAAGGAGGGAAGGAAGAAAGAAAGAGAAAGAAAGGAAAGAATAAAGGAAACTGCAATGGTACAAGTGTCTTCTAAGAACCCATTCCGAAGTGAAGTAATTTCCTTGGGGCTGGAGAGCAAAAGCTATCTTTCTAACAAAAAATATCCTTCCATTTGGGTTTTGAAGGGTGTGTAGGAGTCTTCCAGGGTTGGGGGACCCTCTAGCCCAAGCGTGGCAGGCAGTATGTACAAGATGGCGGGGATGTGAAAATGTCGGGGTCTTAGTTCCTGGTGAAGGCTCCGCTGGGCTCCCACAGTGTAACAGAAAGAAGAGCAGAGCGGCCAGGGTGCAGATGGCTCACGCCTGTCATCCCAGTTACTCAGGAGGCTGAGATCTAGAGGATCGAAGTTCGAGGCCAGCCCCAGGCAGGAGAGTCCGTGAGACTCTCGTCTCCCATGAGCCACCAGAACACCGGAAGTGGTGCCATAGATGGCTCCAAGTGGTAGAGCGCTAGCCTTGAGTGAAAGAGGCTCAGGGACAATGCCCAGGCCCTGAGTTCAAGACCCAGGACTGGCAGAAAGAAAGAAAAGAAAGAGAGAGAGAGAGAGAAAAAAAAAATAGAAGAGCAGAGTGAAGGCCAGGCCACGGTCCTGGAGGCTCTTGTGAGCTTGACTCAGGGAATGGAGACTCCATCCTCATAATGGCACTAAAAATAGGTAACGTGAGCTGAGTGCTTTTCCCAGCCTCCACCATGGAGGCCCGCACAGTGGTAATGGCCAATTTTGGCGATGAAACCGGAGACCCAGCCATGTGAATGCCGTCTGCCCAGCTCCCTGAGCCTCCCAAATCACAGAATGTAGCTACCAGCCTGCCTATTGGTGTGTCTTCCCTCCCTGGCCCAGCATGGCCCACGGAAGAAAGTTCTGGGAGGTGTCCGGCCCTGCCACAGCCAGCTGCTCCGTGAGGTTCGCAGCTTTCAGGGAGTTGGTGACATTACAGCCGCTTCAACTGGCCAGGGGGTCCAGAGCTCACACCTGTTGTCCTAGCGGACCTCAGGAGGCTGAGATCTGGGGGATCGCAGTTCAAAGCCAATGTGAAACTCGTATCTCCAAAGAACCAGTAAAAAAGCTGGAAGTGGAGCTGTGGCTCCAAGTGGTAGAGCGCTGACTTGGAGTGAAAAAGTTCAGGAACAGCAGCACCCAGGCCCTGAGTTCAAGCTCCAGGCCTGGCACAAAAACAAACAAACAAAAACACAAAACCTTCTGTCCAATAAGGTTAGAGTAGATGAACAAAATAATTTAGAACAAAATAATTCAGAAGAAACAGCGGGGGTACTGGCAAAATATATCCCATTCTCAGCACCCACAGAATGCTGGAAAAACTCTGGTGAGCCAGAGAATGAATGAATGAACGAATGAATGAATGGATAGATGAATGACTGGATGGATGGATGAATGGGTGGATGGGTGTATGTATGTATGTATGGATGGATGGATGGATGGATAGATGGGTGGGTGGGTGGGTGGGTGGATGGATGGATGGATGGATGGGTGGGTGGGTGGATGGATGGGTGAATGGATGGATGGGAAGGTGGATGGATGGGTGGATGGATGGATGGATGAATGGATGAATGGATAGATGGGTAGATAGATGGATGGATAGATGGGTAGATGGATGAATGGATGGATGGATGGATGAATGGATGAATGGATGGATGGGAACAAAAGCCAGTTTGGAGTTGGGTTGAGGAGATGAAAACAAGGGACTTGAACTCAGGGACTGAGCTTCTCTGCTTTCTGGTGACTCTTTGGAGATAAAGAGTCTCATGGACTTATTTGCCCTGGGAGCAGGGGGCTGGCTTTGAACCATGATCCTCTAGATCTTGGCCTCCTTGGAGAGTCACTAAGATGACAGGCGTGCATGAAGCCACCGGCTGTGGCTGACTTCTTAAAACACAAGATCACTCTGGGAGCCTGGATAACAAGGAAAGAGCCAAACCAAGAGGATGTGGGGGGAGGAAATGCAGAAGGGGATGCTGGGAGTGCATGCAAAGGCCCTGAGGCAGGAACAGGCTGGGGAGTGGGGGGAGGGGGCAACAAGACGCAGTGGAGAGGAGTGGAGCCGGGTTTCGAACCCCTGTGCGCGCCCCCACCTGTCGGTGTCACCGGCTTCCCCAGCACCGTGCCCTGGCTGGTAATGTTTCCTGAGAATGAAGTCTATTTTTAGACCCAACTCTCTCCTTTGTGCGCCTAGAACATACCGTGTCTTTTGAAGATGATCAATATGGAAGGGTAGTACTATTTATAGGGATGATCCCACGTCATTTCCTGAGGCCTGGGGACCCCCCCCTCCCTCCCCTTACCCTCCTACCCCTATATAGGAGATGAAATCGAACAGCCAAAGCTTTGTGAGGGATGGGGCCCATCGAGTCTGACAATAACTTTGGAGGGGGGCGGGGGGGGTTCCAACTTACCCCTTCCCTGTAAAATCCAGCTGTGGGCTTCATTTACAGAGGGGGGCGGGGGAGGGTACCTGACGGGCCTTATTAAAAACCTTGACAGACAATGGAAGGCCCTGTCATCCCAGCGACTCAGGAGGCTGAGAGCTGGAGGGTCGCCGTTCAAAGTCAGCCCTGGCCAGGAAAGTCTGTGTGACTCTGATCTCCAACAAACCACCAGAAAAACGGAAGTGGCGCCATATATATATGGCTCAAAGTGGTAGAGTGTTAGCCTTGAGCAAAAGAAGCTTAGGGACAGCGCCCAGGCCCTGAGTTCAAGCCCCAGGACTGGGAGAGAGAGAGAGAGAGAGAGAGAGAGAGAGAGAGAGAGAGAGAGAGAGAGAGAGAGAGAGAGAGAGAGAGAGAGAGAGAGAGAGAGAGAGAGAGAGAGAGAGAGAGTTACAAGGCCTCTCTGTGTCTCTCCTATTTGGGAGTAACAGGGTAGCCACATAGCCCCTGATCTCTTGGAGGAAGTGGTATGAGAGGAGAACTCCATGTCCAGAGCAATCCTGGAAAGATGTCTAGAGGAGGTGGAATTGGAATCCAGCATTTAGTCATTTTTGGTGTTTTATTTTTGTGTGTGTGAGTGCCAACCCTGGAGTTTGAACTCAAGGCCCAGGTGCGCTGGCCTTGAGCTTATGATGGCCAAGGCTAACACTCTACCGCTTGAATCTTTGTGCTCAAAGCTAATACTCTACCGCTTGAGCCATGGCTCCACTTCTGGCTTTATTATATCTATCTATCTGTATGTATGTATGTATATTGCTAGGGTGACAGGCGTGTGCCCTGTGGTTGGAGGACACGTTTATTGTACCTAGGTTGGCAGTGGAAAGTGGAGTCCCCCAGAGGTAGGAAGCAGGATGGGAGACAGGGCGAAGGTGGTGAGATTCGAGGCTGGCCGCCAGCCCTCATCTACTCAGATGTACCCCTTTATCTGCATCCACCCCCCAACACTGTAACTGTTTCCTTGTGTCCTCCTCTCTCCCTCCCTAGCTGAGGGCAGGCTCCACACCCCTTGGCTCAAGAGATCCAAGGGTTACAGGCAGGCAAACACCCCAAGCCAGCCATTGCCTGGTGTTTGTAGAAATGAATGCTGGAGCGTAAATACTGGAGCTCCTCCTGGCATACAGAGATCGGCACCCATCTTTCTGCCAGGTATTGGGTGTAGAGACTATTTGGAGAGAAGGAGGGGAGGGAGGGAAGCAGATTACAAGTTAGGGTGATGTGAGCCAGGCCCGGTGACTCACACCTGTCATCCCAGCTACTCAGGGAGGCTGAGGACAGTGGTTCAAAGCCAGCCCTGGCAGGAAAATCCGGGAGACTCCAATCTCCAATGAACCACCAGAAAACCGGAAGTGGCTCATATATATAGGCTCAAAGTGGTAGAATGCTAACTTTGAGCACAAAGAGGCTCAGGGACAGCGCCCAGGCCCTGAGTTCAGGTCCCAAGACTGGCCAAAGTAAAAATAAAAAAAGAATGGCGTGGTGTTAAGTACCACACCAGTACCCCCCACTTCTTTAGTGCCCTTGCCCCCACCCCTGATGTGTTGGGTGAAGCCCAGCTGTGTCCAGCGCTGACCACAGGGCCTAAGGGACACTTGGGCTCATCAGCCAGCTGAGGCCCCCCCCTACCCAGCCCTGGGAGCTGGGGTGCCCTGCTGCCCTGCTCTGTGATGCCCAGATCCTTGATGGATCAGGAGTGCCCTTTGGTGGGGGGTACCAACTAAGACAGGGAAGGAGAGAAGGAGAAGAGAGAGAGAGGGGGGAAGGAGGGAGAGACAGGGAGGGAGGGAGAATTTCCTTCCTAAGAATCCTTTGGGGCCTTGTGTCTCCCAGAGAGAGAGAGAGAGAGAGAGAGAGAGAGAGAGAGAGAGAGAGAGAGAGAGAGAGTTCCCGCCCTAAGAATCCTTTGGGGCCTTGTGTCTCCCAGAGAGGGGGGTAGAGAGAGGGAGGGAGCGAGGAAGGGAGGGAGGGAGCAGGCGCTGGAGTCCCGGCCCCCCCCTCTGGCCCTCATCTCTGATCCAATCTCTCAGTGCATCCCCAAAGGGTCACTTGTGCTGCGTGTCCCCCGGAGCGATCCGGCCCTCACCGAGGAATAAGAAATCCAAAAATCAAAAACCCCAAACAGCCCATCCTCCACGCGCAGCTCCAGGACCAGGCAGAGTGGAGTCCAAGGTGGGGGGGGGACGTGAGGGGGAGATGTCACCTGTGATCATCATGGGGGGGAGGGGTGCACCTGGACGGATTTGTCAAGATTCACCCGGTGTGGTGTGGACTGGGTGTGTTTGTGGGGTGGGGGGAGTGGAGATCTGAGGATCATGGTTTGAAACCAGTGGGGGTGGGGAGGGGGGGTTAGGGGAAGATGACAGGAAAGTCCTTGTGAGATGCTGATGGCCAAGGGATGGCAGCAAGAAGCTGACAGGGAGTGGTGATTCAAGTGGTAATGCGCCCACCAGCCTGGAAAAGCTTAAGGGGTGGCATCAAGGCCCCTGAGTTCAAACCGTAGTACAGAGAGACAGACAGACAGACAAGCCCTAGTACAGAGAGACAGACAGACAGACAGACAGACAGACAGACACACACACACACACACACACACACACACTCACAGACCCTATCCTCTTTCTGGGACGGGTTGGGTGCTGGGACAAATGAGATGCAAATGTATGCAGATGTATGCAAACAAGGGCATCCCCAGCTTCGGCTGAGATGGAAGAGGAAGTGTGTGGTTCTCTCCCAGTCTTTCCTCCGGGGCTGCTGGTGCTGGATTTTCGGGTCCCTCCCACCCCCACCCTCCTTCCCCAGCTCCAGGCTGGGCTGGGGACAGGGAAGGGTTAACGCGGTGGTCTGGGAGGCCCGAGGTGAGAGTCACTGGGGCAGCTTTTATCCACCTGTGAACAAGGGTGTGGAATGTCGGGGCCCCGGGAAAACAGCTGTCATCCTGCTGAGCTTTTGTGAACCCCGGAGCCGGGTGGCTGAGGTTAATTGCCTGGGCCTGGGGACAATGGGAAATCCCTTGTCAGCCCCTCCTCCTCCTCCTCTCCCCCCCTCCCTCTTCTCCCTCCTCCCCCTCCCCACTGGTCCAGCCCAGAGCCTGAGCTCACCCCATGACTGTTAAAAACCAAGGTGGTTCTGCATCCTGATCTGCCACCACAGCTGCGTTCTAGTCTGTTATTCTATTTGCTTTATTCACTCATTCGTTCAGTCGTTGCTTTATTTTACTGGTTTGCCCATCCTGGGACTCAAACTCAGGGCCCCGGGGCGCTGTCCCTGAGCTTTTTATTCTTATTTTTTGCTCAAGGCAAAAAAAAAATATTATATTTTTATTATGTTATTATTTTATGTCATATTAATAGGCTATTGTATTGTTAATGTGAATATCTTAATGCAATGTTAGTATTGTTTCTATAGTATTTATATATTGCATGTGAGTATACGCTACATTATAGTAATTTTAATATATGCTATATACTGAAACTATGCTATATGCAATATATTAATATATTACTGCTAAAATATCGAAGATATTATATATTTTGTATATTTACTATCATATAGTATAAAATGTAGTAATATAATACATCACAATATGCTATTATACTAAAATACATTACTATTACTAATAGTAATGTCTTAATATATAGTTGGTATTGTTAATATTAGCAATCGTAATATATTCATATATTGTTTTGTATCCACATATTTTTACATTAATGTTTATTATATTGTTTTATTTAGTTATATTTTATTATATTCTTATATTTTATTTTTCCTCTGGCTTTTTTCTTTTTTTCTTTTTTTTTGGGGGGGGGTGGTTCAGTGCAGATAAGAGTCTCACGGGGACTTTCCTTCTGAGCCAGCTTCAAACCACGATCCTCCAGATTTCAGCCTCCTGAGTAGCTGGGATGGCAGGCTTGAGCCACCAGCACTGGGGTTGGCTTCCTTCCTCCCTCCCTCCTTTCCTTTCTTTCCTTTCCTTCCCTCCCCCTCCCTCCCTCCCTCCCTCTCTCTTTCCCTTCCTTCCTTTCTTTCTTTCTTTCTTTCTTTCTTTCTTTCTTTCTTTCTTTCTTTCTTTCTTTCTTTCTTTCTTTCTTTCTTTCATAGTTTTTGGGAGATAAGAGTCTCTCAGACTTTCCTGCCCTGGCTGGCTTTGAACTGTGATCCTTAAATCTCAGCCTCCGGGATTACAGGTGTGAGCCACTGGTGCTGGGCTACAGAACACTTTTAATCCATCTTCTTCCCACCCCAGAGGCCGACCCCCTAATCTGCTGCTAAGCTAGGTTCAGGTTCTGGCTTTATCGGTCCTGGCTGCAGTATCTGACTGAACTATAACGTGAAGTACAAATTCAAGACACGGGTACATTTGTATAGATTTTTCTAAGCAGCTGCCTTGAAAAAAAGAAAAAAAAGGAAAAAAGTTACAAAGAAACAATTATATTAGCAAGTTAAATATCTGATTGATTTGTAATTGGTATTTAAAAAAAAAATTAAGGGCCAGACACCGTTGCTCACGCCCATCATCCCGGCTACTCAGGAGGCTGAGATCTGGAGGATCTCCATTCAAAGCCAGCCCTGGCAGGAAAGTCCCTGAGACTCTTATGTCCCATGAGCCACCAGAAAACCGGAAGTGATGCTGTGGCTCAAGTGGTAGAGCGCTTGCAGGGAGATGATTCAGGTTGAGGGTTGGGACAAGGTAGAAGAGAACCCTCAACAGAGGAAAAGCCAGGCCTGAGATTTCCCTGACAGGGGCGGAGCCATCTCCACAGAACGCGGTGCATAAATTTGCATGGCAAAGAAGATTCTTTGCATGCTAGGTTCCAGAGGCTTGCATTTCCAGGCCTCTAAAATGCCAATCCCATGACTCAGGGGGGCCTGGATTCTGCCTGCCATTGAAATGGGCCACGGAGAAAGCTGGGTGCTGCCCGTCATCCTTAGCTACTCAGGACAGCTGAGATCCAGAGGATTGTGGTTCAAAGCCAGCCCTGGGCAGGAAAAGTCCATGAGACTCTTCATGTCCCACGAACCACCAGAAAACTGGAAGTGGCGCCATATATGTATGGCTCCAAGTGGTAGAGCGCCAGCATGGAGCAAAAAGAGCTCAGGGACAGCGCCCAGGCCCTGAGTTCAAGACCCAGGATTGACATCAAATGATAATGATCATGAGGAGGAGGGAGGGCATCGTGAGTGAGTGGGCTGGCTGGAGATTGGGGGCGTGCGAGATGGCTGGCATTACATTGCTCGGGGCAGGAATGGCATCTGGGGATGGGCCTTGGTGTGAGATGGAGGGGAAGAGCAAAGTGTTGGTGATTGTGACAGAACCATGGCTATGGTTCAAGCCGGCCTAGGGAGGCCCGTTTTAGGGCTCTGGTGCAAAGTTGGAGGTGACTGGGTGTGTGTGTGTGTGTGTGTGAAGGGCTTTGTAGTCACATTCTTCTGGCTCTGTGATGGGGAAAAAGTTAGAGGGGGTAGAGGGAGGGTTGCGCCAAGTAGCTCATGTCTGTAATCCCGGCTACTCGGAAGGCTGAGGTCTGAGCGTCACAGTTTGAAGGCCAGTCGGGGCAGATAGATCCTTAGGAACAAATTGTCTTAAAAAGAAAAAAAAAAGTTTCTTCTCTCCCAGAAGCCAGCAAAAAGCTGGCAGTGGCCGTGTAGCTCAAGTGGTAGAGCACCAGCCAGGACGGAGAAAGCTGAGCCAAGAGTGGAAAGCCCTGAGCATCAGTAACCTCTCTCCCCCCTCCCCTCCCCTCTCTCTCTCTCTCTCTCTCTCTCTCTCTCTCTCTCTCTCTCTCTCTCTCTCTCACACACACACACACACACACACACACACACACACACACTCCAACATAGAAGAAGCTGTCCTGATCAAGGAGAATAGCATTTGGGGAGGGGAACAAACCAGATAGACAGACAGACAGACAGACAGACAGACAGACAGACAGACAGACAGACAGACAGACAGAGTGTGCACATACATGAGTATGCCAGTTTTAGGGCTTGAACTCAGTACCTGGTTGCTGTCCCTGAGCTTTAGTGCTCAAGGCTAGTACCCTACCACTTTGAGCCACAGCTGCACTTCCAGTTTTGTTCTGTTTTTGCTGGTTCTTTGGAGATAAACGTCTGCCCAGGACTGGCTTCGAACCACCATCCTCCAGATCTCAGCCCCCCCCCCCAGTAGCTAGGGTGACAGATGTGTGAGCCGCTGGTGACCGGCTTTCTCCTAAACATTCCACAGCTGTAAGCGTGGGGGGGGTGTCTCCCAAATCAGAGTCCAGAACATTCTGAGATCACCCCCCTGTAACCCTCTTCTAGGAGTGACTGGAAGATAAAAGCAGGGCAGGGAGGGGAGAGGGAAAATGGATCCTGCCGCTCCCCGGGGGACCCGCTCAGACAAAGGATGGTTCTTGGCAGGTTGATGCCACACACTGAGGCCAGAGGCCAGCCTGGGGAACTAGACCTGGTATCTAGTTTCAGTCCCTCCAGCCCAGGGGGTGGGGGTGGGGGGGTGGGGACAAAGTTGTGGGGGTGCTGTGCGTAGAAGGGATGGCCCTTGCACACAAGCACCCAGATGTCTGTCATCCCAGCCATTCAAGAGGCTGAGATCTGGAGGATCGAGGTCTGAAGCCAGCCCGGGAAAGGAAAGTCCGTGAGACTCTTATCTCCAATGAACCACCAGAAAACCACAAGTGCCATATATATATATATATATATATATATATGGCTCCAAGTGGTAGAGCGCCAGCCTTGAGCACAAAGCAGCTCAGGGACAGCGCCCCAAGCCCTGAGTTCAAGCCCCAGGACAGGCAAATAAATAAAATAAAGATAAATACATAAAATAGAAGGCAGACACGCCCCTCCCCGGTCTTAGGCATCTCCCATGGCATAACTGCAGACTCAAAATGCAATGTGCCAGACCCCAGGGCCAGGCACGTTGGCTTTGGTGGTTAGGCAGCCAGGGGACCAACCAAAGCACAGGGCATTGGAGAAGTCCAGAAAGGAGTTTCAGAGTCTCCTTTTTCTATTTTGTGGATGAAGAATATGATATAGAGGAAGGAACACAGACTCCCACCCCCCCAAATCAGCAACTGGGTCCTGGGGCTTAAACTGAGGGCCTGGGCGCTGTCCCTGAGTTCTGTTTTGCTCAAGGCTGGTGCTCTACCACTTGGAGCCATATATATATATATATATATATATATATATATATATATATATATATATATATGGCACCACTTCCGGTTTTCTGGTAGTTCATTGGAGAGTAGAGTCTCATGGACTTTCTTGCCCCTGGCTGGCTTTGAACCGAGATCCTCAGATCTCAGCCTCCTGAGTAGCTGGGATGACAGGCGGGAGACACTGGCCCTCCCGCAGTACTAGGGTTTTGTTTTTTCTTTTCTGGGGGTCCAGTCGTGGGGTCTGAACTCTGCTCCTGGACGCTGTCCCACAGCTCTTCAGCTCAAGGCTAACGTTCTACCACTTGAGCCACAGCGCCACTTCCGGCTTTTTTCTTTTTGCTTATGTGGTGCTGAGGAATCGAACCCAGGGCCTCAGGCATGCAAGGCAAGCGCTCTACCACTGAGCCACCTTCCCAGCCCAGTACTAGGGTTTTGAAGTCAGGGTAGACACCCTATCATTTTGCGTTTGTACCTTAGAAGCACCCTCTGCAGTTAGGCCTTGCGGAGGGGGCTCAGGGTGACCCCCAAATCTGGGCCGTTGCCAGTCAAGAGCAGGGTAGGTGCTTTTGCGTCACTCCTGGAGGCCACAGGAGTGACCGAATTCTTGCAGGACTCTGGTCAGGGCCCAAAACCCCTTGGTGGACAGGAAGGGATTTGATTCTGGCAAATTCTGTCCTGGCAGCAGGTGTGCCCGCTGCCCATTTGAGCCGGTGCCAGCCAGGCTGAGGTCCGATGTAACGGTGAACGGGGCAGCTTTCCCTGCCCTGGTATCAGAAGTCAGGCGAACCTCCTGACCACATCCTGTTTTTCTGGGGCCTTCGGGAACACATTCCTCTGCCTCCCTGTCACTGGCAGCATCTGTTCACACCAAGTTCTAGATCCTTCTGAGGCCACCCGGTGGAGGGGGCACATTCCCCTGGCTTGACATCACGCGTGCCAGGAGCTGGCCGGTGTCCTTACTGGTCTCGGTCACCGCTTTCCAGTCCTGCTGCGTATGGGGGGGGGGGAAGGGAGATTGGCATTTGTTTCCTTTTTATTTATGATTATTATTTGTGTGTGTATGTGTGTGTGTGCTGGTCCTGGGGCTTGAATTCAGGATCTGGGCGCTGTTCCTCGGGCTTGAATTCAGGATCTGGGCGCTGTCCCTGAGTTTTTGGTTGTTTGTCTCTTTGGTCAAGGCTGGTGCTCTACCACTCTTGAGTCACAGCTCCACGTGTGGCTTTTCTGGTGGTTCATTGAAGAGTCTCTTGGACTTTCCTTGCCCGGGCTGATTTTTTGAACCACGATCCTCCAGATCTCAGCCTCCTGAGTAGCTCAGGATGATGGGTGTGAGCCATATATATATATATATGTATGTATATATATGTATATGTGTGTGTGTATATATATGTGTGTGTATATATGTATATGTGTGTATATGCATATATGTATATATGTGTGTATATATATGTATATGTATGTATATGTATATATGTGTATATATATGTATATGTGTGTATATATGTATATGTATGTGTGTATATATGTATATGTGTGTATATATGTATATGTATATATATGTGTATATATGTATATGTGTATATTATGTATATATATGTGTGTATATATGTATATATATGTGTGTATATATGTATATGTGTGTATATATATGTATATGTATATTTATGTGTATATATGTGTGTATGTGTGTATACATATGTATATATATGTATATGCATATATGTATATATATGTATATATGTGTGTATATATGTATATGTATATATGTATATGTGTGTATATATATGTATATGTATATATATGTGTGTAGATATATGTATATATGTGTATATATATGTATATGTATATATGTATATATATGTGTATATATGTATGTGTGTATATATATGTATATGTATATATATGTGTGTATATATGTATATATGTGTGCATATATATATGTGTATATATGTATATGTGTGTGTATATATATGTATATATATATGTGTATATATGTATATATATGTGTGTGTATATATGTATATGTATATATATGTATATGTGTGTGTATATATGTATATGTATATATGTGCATATATGTGTGTTTGTATATATATGTGTATATATATCTGTATATGTACATATATGTGTGTATATGTATGTATATGTATATGTATGTATATGTGTGTATATATATGTATATATATGTGTGTATATATGTATGTGTGTATATATGTATATATATATGTGTGTATATATGTATATGTGTGTGCATATATATGTGTATATATGTATATGTGTGTATATATATGTATATGTATATATATATGTGTAGATATATGTACATGTGTGTATATATATGTATATGTATATATGTGTGTATATATATGTATGTGTATATATGTATATATATGTGTGTATATATGTATATATATGTGTGTGTATATATGTATATGTATATATATGTATATGTGTGTGTATATATGTATATGTATATATGTGTATATGTGTGTGTATATATGTATATGTATATATGTGTATATATGTGTGTTTGTATATATATGTATATATGTGTATATATATCTGTATATGTACATATATGTGTGTATATGTATGTATATGTATATGTATGTATATGTGTGTATATATATGTATATATATGTGTGTATATATGTATGTGTGTATATATGTATGTGTGTATATATGTATATATATGTGTGTATATATGTATATGTGTATATATATGTATATGTATATATATGTGTGTATATATGTATGTGTGTATATATGTATGTGTGTATATATGTGTGTGTATATATGTATATGTGTGTGCATATATATATGTGTATATATGTATATGTGTGTATATATATGTATATATGTGTATATATGTATATATGTGTGTGTATATATGTATATATGTGTGTGTATATATGTATATGTATATATGTGTATATATGTGTATATATGTGTGTTTGTATATATATGTATATGTATATATGTGTATATGTGTATATATATCTGTATATGTACATATGTGTGTGTATATATATGTATATACGTGTATGTATATGTGTATATATATGTATAGATGGCCCTTCCTCGCGGGCCTCCATGGCTGATCCTCCTTCCCGTCCTCTTTCTCCCAGCCTCCCTCCTCCCACCCCCCCCCTCAGGCCATCGGAGAGGAGAGCCTGCGGTCCCGGAAGCAGGATGAGAAGATGGCACACTTTCTGTTACCTCGGGGCACCAGCAGCTTCCGCAGGTTCACGCGCGAGTCCCTGGCGGCCATCGAGAAGCGCGCGGCGGAGCAGCAGCAGGCCCGGGGCCCCGGCGCGGCGCAGGGGAGCCGCGAGGGCCTCCTGCCCGAGGACGCGCCGCGGCCCCAGCTGGACCTGCAGGCTTCCAAGAAGCTCCCCGACCTCTACGGCAACCCGCCCCGGGAGCTCATCGGGGAGCCCCTGGAGGACCTGGACCCTTTCTACAGCACCCAAAAGGTGAGCTGGGGGGGGGCCGAGGGCCGCCACCCCCCTCCTCCGCGCCTGCGCGGCCCCCAAGGCTTCTGGGAAGCAGGGGAAGGAGCCGCAGAGGATTCTGGGGAGAAAAGGGGTCGGATACCCGGTGTCCTTCCCACATGGCTTCCGCTATCCGGGCCATGCGCCCCACCCACCAAGGCCCTCAGCCAATCACACACACGCACAGGGCTCCTTTAGCACCCAGGCCCCGCCCCCCGGCAGCTGCACTTCCGGTCCCTGGCATAGTACTCTCGGGGCAGGACTACTTCCGGGAATGCACTTCCGGAAGGCCTTTCCCGCACTGGCAGGTTTTGTTAAAGAGAGGAAGTGGCTCTTGTCCACCAGGGCAGTATGACATGTGTCCTTCCCACGTGGCTTCCGCCCGGCCTTCTTCATCCGGGCCATGCAGGGCCCCCCCCCCACTAAGGCCCTCAGCCAATCACACACCTGCACAGGCCAAGCCCCGCCCCTGGCAGCCTCACTGCCAGGCCTGGCATACTACTTCCGGGGCAGCGCTTCCATAAAGGCTTTTCCAGCAATGGCAGGCCTCAGGAAAGCTGTGGCGCTCAACCCACAGGGCCAGATGTGGCTTAGGGAGGGGTCAGCAGGAACACACGTGTGTGTGTGTGTGTGTGTGTGTGTGTGTGTGTGTGTGTGTGTGAGCCACCTGTGGGGTGAGTGGGGGGTGTCACCACTGTGGTTTGAGGATTTGGAGAACAGGTGACAGGTGCACACAGGCCTGTGGGAATGAATGGTGCTGGGGGGAGGGGAGGGGGGAATGGGGGATAGGGGAACGGTGTGTGTGGTGGAAACCCTTCCCTTCCCCCTCCCCTCCCTTCCCCCCTCTCCTCCCCTCCCTTCTCCTGTGGTGAACTTGGTCCTGGTTCAACTTGTTCATGGGTGTCCTGATGAATTCTTCTCTCCAAGTTCAACTGGCTCAGATGGGGGTCAAGGTAGGAAGTGGTTAGAGGATCTAGATTATTCCACCTGAGTGTGAAATTCATCAGGGAGGGTGCTTCTAGGTCTTGGTCATCCCAGCTGTTCAGGAGGCTGAGCTCTGAGGATCGCAGTTCAAAGCCAGTCTGGGCAGACAAGCCCAAGAGATGCTTATGTAGCCAAGGAGCCCACAGAAAGCTGGAAGCAGAGCTCTGGTTCAAGTGGTAGAGCACCAGCCTTGAGCCAAAGAGCTCAGGGATAACACTCAGGCCCTGAGTTCAATCCCCAGCTCTAGCACCACAAATTAAAAAACAAACAAAAAAAACCCCACCAGGTCCTGGCTTCTCTTTTTCTCCCCCCTTCTGTCCTACCCCTTAGACATGGTCCTAGAGAGGCCCTGAACTGTCCCTCGCTCTCTCTCTGCCATCCCTGATCTAATGCTTCTGCTTCTCCCTGTCCACAGACCTTCATCGTGTTGAATAAAGGCAAGACCATCTTCCGGTTCAGTGCCACCAATGCCCTGTACGTCCTCAGCCCCTTCCACCCCATCCGCCGAGCAGCGGTGAAGATTCTAGTGCATTCATATCCTTTGTAATCAACCCCGGTTGTATGGGTGCAAAACACTCCTTTTCCTGCTCCTCCTTTCTTTCTTCCCCTTCTCCTTTTCCTCTCTTCCTCTCCTTTTTCTTCTCTTCTTCCTTCTTCTCTTTTTCTGCCTCTTCCTTCTCTGCTTCCTCTTCTCTTTTTCCTCTCCTCTTCTTCCTCCTTTTTCTTCTCTTCCTCCTCTTCCTCCCCCTCCTTTCTTCTCCTTTTTATCCTTTTCCTCTTCTTCCTTCTCTTTTCTTCTCCTTCTCTTTCTCCTTTCTCTCCCTTTTTTCACTTCCTCCTTCCTCCTCTTTCTCTTCCTCTTCTTCCAGCCTCATCTTCCTCCTTCTCCTTTTCCTCCTTTTCTTCCTCCTCCTTTCCCTCTTCCTCCCTTCCTCCTCCTCCTCTTCCTCCTCCTCCTCCTTCTCCTCCTCCTCCTCCTCCTCCTCCTCCTCCTCCTCCTCCTCCTCCTCCTCCTCCTTCTCCTCCTCCTCCTCCTCCACCACCACCTCCTCTTCCTCCTTTTCCATCTCCTTTTCCTCCTCCCCTCCCACTGGCAGATACCTTCAAGCCACAAACCAAAGGGAAACGCCATTTCTCGGTGAAGAGGCCTTCAGCTTCTCCTCACGTTGTTACCCTGCCAAACAGGCAGCACTTACTCTTGGAGGAGGTGTTGACAAAAATGTTTGCAGTTTCAAAGCATCACAGAGAACTCTGGTTAGCGTTCAATTATTAGAGAAACCACAGCAGTTCTATTCGAAGCCCGGCACCAGTGGCTCATGCCTGTCATCCTATCTACTCAGGAGGCTGAGATCTGAGGATTGCAGTTCAAAGCCAGCCCAGACAGGAAAGTCCGTGAGACTCTTATGTCCAATAACCCAGAAAAAGAAAAGAGCTACAGAAGTAGAGGTGTGGCTCAAGTGGTAGAGTGTGAGCCTTGAGTAAAAGCAAAAACCTAAGTGAGAAAGAAGACCCTGAGTTAAGTCCGCTCGCCTCTGTCCCTTGGACTCCAGAAAAGGAACCTCCATATAAATGCACATGCAGGTGATTCTTCTGGTATGTGTGTGTGTGTGCACACGCATATGTGTGTGCATGTGTGTGTGTCCCAGGGCTTGAACTTAGGTCCTGGATACTGTTCTTGAGCTTCTGTGCTCAATGCTGGTGCTCTACCACTTGAACCACAGCTCCACTTCCAGCTTTTTTTTGGTGGTTCATTGGAGATAAGAGTCTCTTGGACTTAGCCTAGGCTGGCTTCAAACCTCGATCCTCCAGCTCTCAGCCTCCTGAGTAGCTGGGAGGAGCCACCGGTGCCCAAAGGCAGGTTTTCTAATCTAATCAATGCTTTCTGGGCTCTGAATTCTGCCTGCAACTGGGAGAGTGGCCAGTGGGACCCCCCGCCCCTCCCCAGGTCCCCGGCACCGTCCCTACCCTCTCTGCCTCTTAGGCATGTTCCTTGGGAACTTGCCATTCTTCACTGTTCTCAAGGTGTGACCCAGAATGTAGACATAGCCTGCAGTGAGGAGCTCAGCATCAGAAGAAGGGGGGCCAGGGGCCGTGGCGCACACCTGTCATCCTAGCTACTCAGGAGGCTGAGATCTAGAGGATCGTGGTTTGAAGCCAGCTCAGGGCAGGAAAGTCCATGAGACCACCACCATCCCCCAAAAAAGAAGTGGACTCAAATGATGGTGTGCTAGCCTTGTGCAATAAAGCACAGGGGCAGCACCACGGCCCAGAGTTCAGTCCTGAGGACAGGCAGGAGGAGGAGGAGGAGAAGGAGGAGGAGGAGCAGGAAAGAAAAGAAAAGAAGGAGGAGGAGAGGAGGTGGTGGTGAGGTGCAGGAGAAGGAGAAGAAAGGAGGAAATGGAGGAGGAGGAAATGGAGGAGGAGGGAAGAATGGGAGGAGGAGGAAAAAAGA
Source organism: Dipodomys merriami (assembly GCF_024711535.1). NCBI lineage: Eukaryota > Metazoa > Chordata > Mammalia > Rodentia > Heteromyidae > Dipodomys > Dipodomys merriami. The sequence continues at coordinate 105,070 of NW_027203135.1, forward strand.
GGAAGAGGAGGTGGTGGTGGTGGTGATGCAGGAGGAGGAGAAGAAAGGAGGAGGGAGAGGAGAGGAGGAGGAGGAGAAGAATGGGAGGGGAGGAGGAGAAGGAAGAGAGAAGGAGACAAGAAGGAGGAGAGGAGATGGTGATGGAGGTGGAG
>NW_027203136.1:0-105209 GCF_024711535.1 Dipodomys merriami
AATCCATGAATAATCCTCTGTAATCACTAGCAGAAATAGTCTATCAAGATGGCTTTTCAAGGTTGACTGTGAAAAATGTTCATTTCCAACTTACCACATTAAAACTGATCACATCCCTGGGAGGAGCATTTTGGAAGGAATGTTCCCCTTTCTTCCTCTTCTTATGATAGATCAAACCATAATATTCTGCAATTGTGGTCAGCCTGGAGCACATTTTCCCAATAATATTCTGTAGTGTAAAAGAGGATAAACTATCAAAATAAAGGTGAAAATGCATGTGTACTAAGACTGATTCATATCTGTTGCTTTTATCTGTTGTTATTTTCATTACTTCAAGCACATGGATAATTAATATTGGGATTAGACAAGTTGCAAAGGATTAATGGAATAAACATTCAGTTTACTTTCATATATCCAACAAATACACTTAACCCCTTATGGAAAATTAAATCCAACTGTAGAAACAATGTCAGGAATATAAAATAAGCCTCAATATGTATAATCTGGCACACATAACCCATCATCTACTCAGAAATTCAGTCTCCATAAATGTTTATTTTGTAAAATAATAAAAATTTAATTAATGAATATGAATTTTAAGTATCATCTGAAATACTCCTCATGTATATAATTTAATAGATATCACCTAGACACGTATTTAACATGCATATAGAAATCAAATTTCCACCATTTAAGCTAGATGAGAGGAGTCATACTCTCGTGTACTGTACCACAGTACCACAGTGCTGAACCCTTCCACCTAAAACCAAGTGTCATGTGCAATAATCTATTATTTGACGTTAAGATGAGTGCTACATTAATTCACAGAAATGAAACAATAATATATATTATTTAAGTCCTAATGCTTCTCAATTTTACAATTCATGAAATATATCATTAAAATTAGCTTCACTTTCTTCTTTTCTATAGCTGCTGAAATTAAAATTATATATTAAGCATTCAATATTAAGAAATCAATAATGAGTAACCTATTATTAAAATTATATACTATTAAATTGTGATTTGAAGTATAGTTCTAACACATTGTGATGCAAAAACATTTATTAGAATTATGGGTAATATTTTTAAAACTTACCAGCTTCTTATTTGTTTCCTTTTCCTAGTTGTGTCATTTGTTTCTCTTCGTCCAAGTCATCTCTCCACCTTAATTGTTTAGTTTTCTATTTTATTGGTTTGCTGATTGTGCATTTTGTTTTCCCTTTTTAGTGATTGACATGAGGCTGAAAATCTGTACGCCAGTTTATTACTTCCTATGATGAAGTAAAATTCCTGTTCTCCACAGCTGTTGTAGTTTTCTTTGTATAGTACAGTATTTCCCCCACTCCCATCTCCTGTATTGCTGCTCTCGAATATTTTATTTTATTTTTATTTATATGTTATTGTCAAGGTAATTTAAAGTAGGGTTATACTTATGTAAGTATGATAATAGATTTATTTCTTTTCTAAATTGTTACCCCGTCCCCCATTTTCTCCCTCTTCCCTCCCAATGCCCACACCAAGATCATTTCCTACATATTGTCTTGTGAGTATCGCTGTTAACGTAGGTTCCCCCTTTTTCCTTTGTCTCAACATTTTGTTTTTTCCCTTTCCCTTGCCTAGTTCAGCTCAACATATTTACACTACTCAGCGTATCAAAATCAAATATAGTGTCTGTCATAAGTGGGGAAAAAACAAAAAGTTAAAAAGAAATCACGTAGTACATTTGAACAACAACAATGAAGAACATGTGTTAGAGTTCATTTCACTTGGAATCATCTTTTATGTACATAGCAATTGACCTATTCTGCTCATCTACTTAGATTATCCATGATGTACATAATCATGATCCCCTATTACCCAGTAATCCCACATCTGGGCATTTATATTTACCCAAGTGGTCACAAACAAGGCCACACTAAATCTACCAGCACAATTATGTTTATCACAGTATTATTTACCACAGCTAAGATATGGAATCAATCCAGATGCTCCTCAGTAGATGAATGGATAAAAAAATGTTACACACACACAAATACACAGATACATACACATGGAATACTATGCTTCCATCATAAAGAATGATACCACCTCATTTGTAAGGAAATAGGAGATCGTCGAAAAAAATCACATCAAGTGAAGCCAGACTTAAAGAAACCTTATTAGTAATGATTAGTTTATATCAAGGATAATTTCATGTACATTAATTTGGCATTTTGTTCCATGTTGAGCAGAAAACATTATTGCTATATTGTTTGTTATTATTTCTGCAAACAGGCAAGTATATGTAAAGAATTCCGTTCATCTCATCCATTACTGAAGGAAGAACACCTAAAGAGAAACCCCTACAAGGAAGACCAACTCCTACATATTTAGCTTCATTCCTATGTAAGGCCAGTGTTTTCCCTTGTATCCTCACGTTAGACATTACAACTCTGTACTTGGTCATCCTGTATATCTACTGTCATCTATATTGTGACCTAAATGCGCCAGCAATTCCAGTTGCTTTACTTTTTGAAAAATTTCTCTGTTGCTTAGGTTGGTGTGTGTGTGTGTGTGTGTGTGTGTGTGTGTGTGTGTGTGTGTGTGTGTGTGTGTGTGTGTGTGTGTGTGTGTGTGTGTGTTTACAAGGATCAGAAAGCAACATTTTACTTCATTTAGATTACATCTTTTAGGTCATTGTAATTTGTGGCTAATGGGAGAAATCTCTTGCTATTTTAAGGATGAAACAGAAAATTATATTTGTGCATGTGCCACAGTTGGTTTATTAGTCTGTAGTTGAACACATAACTTTCATTTATATCTTGCCTGTTGTGAATAATGTGAATAACAGTGAACTACAGATATATTTACGAGTTACCCAGAGAAAACTAATCATATGATTGGTGGGTCAGATGATATTTCAACTTTGCATTTCTTTAGAAAACTGCATACTACTTTCTACAATGAGAATACTAACCTGTATGTTGACCAAGAGTGTAGAAATTTTCCTTTTCTCTACACTCTCACCAACATTATTACCTTTTAAGTTTTTTTTAAAGGCATGTTTTTGCTATGTGCAGTATCCCAGGCTGGCCTTAAGCTCAAATCCTCTTACTCCACTTCCCATATGCTTGGAATTACAAGCCTTTACCACCACACCAAGTTCCTTCGAATATTTTTAAGAGTTATAATAGTTATGTAGTAGTATCATAGTAATTTTGAATTGCATTTCTCTAATGACTTCTGTTCACACAGCATTAAGCCAGCATAGAATTGATATTAAACAGAACTTTGTAAAGCCACTAGTGATTTTCAGGGCATATTGGAAAACATGTCTATTCAGAGGTTTTATCGATTTTTAATCAAGTTCCTTGTTAATCTCATCTTTAATCTCTCTATACAAAATCAATAATACATTCCAGGTAGTAGAAAGGAAAAAATTGAGCAACACCTAACATTTTTCAATTTTCAATAACATGATATTGCTTACACCATTTTTGCTTATGCTTGAGACTATATAACTCAATTTAGTGAAGCCTTTTACAAGGCTCTATGTATTTAGTTTATTTTACTCTGATTGCTTTTTCCAAAGCCTGCGTGTCTAATTTTCCTTGGTTTCTTTCAGTCTCATGTAGTTCAGATTTCAAACTGAAGAATAAATTGAAAGAAGCAACCAAAAAAGTAGAGTTCCTCTCATCTGATGATGCCTCTACAAGAATGAAGGAAGAGTTCATCCTGCTAAGGACCTATGATAGGTTATCAAAAAGAGAATTCATTCTTCTAGGTCTTCCCTTTCTTTGCAATTTAACTTAAATGATGAAAAACACAATATACTGCTTAGTTACTTTTAGGCTTTATCAGTTTTGAACATTTTCATATGGACCTCAGCTCAGTCTACAATTCCTTCATTATTCTGACCCTGATAGTTTAGCACTATCAAGACATAAGCAGTTTGATTTACAGCATGAGAAGTTATCCACCTGGCTTCCTTGGAAGCAGAGCATAGTCAATAGATAACATTACTTCTGGTGGCTTACTACATCTAATGCTTTCTGTAATACATATCACATTCTGTTTAGTATTAAAAAAACTGCTGGCTAAACTCAAAGTTCATTCGTAGTTTATGTTAAGTATTTCACAAGTTTTATGTCTCTTAGTTCTTAAGAAAACATTTGCTATGATTCTAATGTTATTACTATTTTAGAGTTGAGAAAAATTGTAATTAAAGGCACTAAGTGCATGGCCCAAAGACACACATTGAGGAAGGAAATGAGTCAAAGTTTCCAAAAACCTTTCAGCAATACAAAAACGGTAGGTGAAATCTCTCCATTCTCTTACACTCTCAATTCAATATTCATATTGTCCAATAAATAATAGCATAGCAATTATTGCCCATAGTAATTGTTTTCTGTTACATTTTGTCTTCAACACAGATTGTGTTGGTGACATTGGGTTATCGTGCACAGAGCTGAGCTTATAAATTGAGGTCCAAAGAGAGGAAAATTTCTTCTGTCCCACAGTTCCAGTATCCTTTTAAAAGAAAGTACTAAAACTTTTAAATATCATCACTAACTCTCTTTTAAGAATCCCAACATGAAATAAATTCACATATAATCACTCCAAAATGCTTTAAAAGTAGGAAATGATAAAACATGCCCCCCGTGAAGTAAATTTTCTTCTACTTTTAAAATTATTCTGAAAGCCTTGTGATGGTGGGTCACACCTGTAATCCTGTTTATTCTGCATATCTACTCAGGACCCTGAGAATTATGGATAAGAGTTGGAAGCCAATCAGGGCAAAAAATCCTAAGATTATTTTTCAAAAATTTAAATAAACTAGCAAAGGTCCAGGAATGGAGATGTAGCTCATATAGTAGCTCACCAATCTAGAGAGGAAAGGCCTAGCAAGACCATGAAGCCCTGAGTTAAAACTCTGAAGCACACCAACATGCAGGCATGCACAACACACACACACACACACACACACACACACACACACACACACACACACACATACACACACACACACTCTAAACATCCTTGGGTCAGTCTTTTCCATTAATTTCTTTTTTTTGTTTGTGTGTGTGTGTGTGTGTGTGTGTGTGTGTGTGTGTGTGTTTAATTGTGAAAATAGTGTACAGAGGGGTTACAATTACATGTGCAAGATAATGAGTACATTTCTTATCAAGTATTGTAGCCTCCTCCTTTGTTTCCCCTTCCCATCCCTTCCCAGCCTCCCCCCGGCCCCCCACCCATTTCTCCCCCCCATTAATTTCTTTGTTAACAATATTATATGGGTAAAATAAAATAAACTTTTCCATCTCAGAACATTTTTTAATGTTTTTATTGTAAAAATACTGTATAGCCGGTTTAAAGTTACATGAGCAAGGATATGAGTGCATTTCTTATCAAGCACTGTTAACTCCTCCTTTGTTTTTCCTCTACCATCCCTTCCCCTCCACCTCCACAAGCACACTTTTCATCCCCACACCCCCACACCCCCCAACATATTGTGTTATGCATCTCATTGTTACAATGGCTCAACTTTTATATCTATTTAAGCATTTTGATTTTTCCCTTTCCTTTCCCAAATTAGAGAAGTGTATATACAGGATGAAGGTGCACCAACATTAAATCCAGTGAAAACAGGGGTTATACTGTGGGGGAGGACCATATAAAAAACAAAAACTAAACACATCGTACATGATAAATATGTTAGTAACAACAGTAAGAAAGAATAAAAAAAAAACACTTCTGTCCTTATCTTGGGGTTCATTTAGCTTAAGATCATCTTATCTAGTAATATGCATATAGCTTTTGATCTTTTCTGCTTATCCCAGTTTTCTGCTTATATTATTTATTGCAAGTAAGGGATACCTTGGGGCATATGTTTCTTTGGACTTGGCTTACTTCAGTAAATATAATTTTTTTTCCAAGTCTTTCCATTCCCTAACAATTTGGGCGATGCCATTCTTTCTGATGGAGGCATAGAATTCCTATATATATATATATATATATATATATATATATATATATATATACATATACATATATATATGTATGTATATATATACATATACATATACATATACTATATACATATATATGTATATATGTATATATACACATTCCAATCTATATTTATATTTATGTATATAAATATATATATACATATATACAAATATATATACATATGTATGTATGTGTAGATAGAAAGAAACATACATAAATACATATATACATACACACACACACATACACACACACACACACACACACACACACACACACACACACACACACAAAATTTTCTTGATTCATTCATTTACTGAGGGGCATCGGGGTTGGTTCCATATCTTAGGTATGGTAAATAATGCTACAATAAACATAGCTGTGCTGGTAGTTATAGTGTGGTCTTGTTTGATAATTTTTGTGAATGCCCAAAAGTGGGATTGCTGGGTCATAGGGGAGCTCTATGTGGAATCTTTTGAGGAACCGCCATACTTCTTTCCAAGTGGTTGAACAAGTTTTCACGCCCACCAAGAATGGAGTAGTTTCCCTTCTGTCCACATCCCCTCCAGCATCTGTTGTTGTAATAATGTGGAAATCTTCATCAATTTGCATGTCATCCTTGCGTAGGGGTCATGCTAATCTTCTCTATATTTTTCCAATTTTAGTGTATGTGCTCCCAAACTGAGCACAGAACATTTTGGAATTGATTTTTCTAAAGTAGATAATTCAACAAAAAATAAGTTCAAAAGACGTCGTGAAATTTTAGAACCATATATTTCTTAAATAAGCACACATTTAAGAATAAAGTCAAGTTAGATATGTCAAAAACAAAATAATTCCAGATATTTGTTGTTCAAGTGATGTGTAAGGATAGAAATTCATTATTCTATACATGGCATCTCTCATAATGAGCACTGTAGCAAGTGCTAAGTTTTGTTAAAAGTTTTATTGTTTTAAATATGTTTAATATTTGGCATTTGCTTATATATGCCAAAATTAAGACTGTTCGGCAGGTCATAAAACTTTTCCATAAAGTATTTAAGATTTATGGTAGCAGACATATACTACTAAGTATGAACATTTCAGAGTTTTTAGAAACTTTACTATGAGAAGTTACAAAATCTGTGTAAAGAAACAGTGAAGAGTTACGATTTTAACTACACAGTTTCGGTTAAAACTTGAGGGCTTCCTTTTCATGTTAGTGAGGAACAAATGATGATATAAGCCATATACAAATGATGAGATGAGCCATAAAGAAAGAGTAACCTTAGTGGGTAACTTTGAAGGCTACTCGTAGCCTACAAAACTCTTGTGAACATCATAATCTTAGTCAGTTTTAAATGTACAGGAATATGAGTAAATAGTAAAATCTAATATGTAAAACACTTCAAAAACTGGAAACACTGGTGTTTGGTTTTTATTTTATTAACCATTAATATTTAATTATTAGTTATTTTATTTGTAGCATTGTTTTCCTTTTTGTAATAGAATACAACTTTTCATAACTCATCATCAGGAGGTACTTTGAGAATGTTACTGGGATGTCCACACCATTTTTTATAGGTGCATGTGAATGTACAAAGAGAAAAATTAGAAACAAAATATTGATTTAAAATTTTCTAAAGTAGAAATATGAATCAGAAGTGTTGATCAATGTCTACACCTAAAATCTTAGTCCTAGACTGAAGCAGTGTCTTTACAGAATTGAGGCTACAAATGTGAGAGCTGTGTTTTGTTTAGTTTTTTGGTTTGGTTTTTGTTTTTGTGGGGCTTGAACTCTGGAACCTGAGTGCGGTCCCTCAGCTTTTCAGCTCAAAGATGGTGCTACCACTTGAGCCACTGCACCACTTTTGTCTTTTTCTTCTTATATTTTGCTGACGAATCAAACCCAGGACCTCATGCATGCAAGGCAAACACTCTACCACTGAGCGACCTTCCCAGCTCCTGAAAGACTGTGCTTTAAGAAATAATCTAAACAATATTTGCTTTCTGCTTTGGGTTATATAATGAAATATATGAATATCTTTTTATATTTTTGTCATTTTTATACTTCTTTTTATTGTGAAATACTGTACAGAGGAGTAACAATTACATGGGTAAGATATAATGAGCACATTTCTTATCAAGCATTGTAGCCTCCTCATTTGTTTCCCCTTCCCATCCCTTCGTGTCCTCCCCACTGTCCCCCCAACCAAAGGTGTAAAGTTCTTTTTTCGACATAAAGTATTGTACATCTCATTGTTGAAATGGGTCCTCCTGTATCTCTGTTTTAAGGATTTGTTTTTTTCCCTTCCCCTCCACATACACCAACTTCATATATAGTGAAACCAGGGGTTATACCATAGGGGAGGGACATACAAAGCAATAAAGACATAATTTTATAAATATGTTAGAATCAATCACATGAAAGATCACTCTCTCTCTTTTTTGTCAGGTGTGGTGCTTGAGCTCTAGGCCTGGCAGCTGTCCCTGAGCAATTCAGCTCAAGGCTCATGCTCTACCACTTGAGCCATAGCTCCACTTGTAGTATTTTGGTGTTTTTTTTTAATTGTGATTAAGTGATTACAAAGTTTCCCAATTTTCACGGTATTTTGGGATGATGATGCTCATTTAAAGTCACAAACTCATTCTAACTTTCCTAGAGCAAATTGTCTATCACGGTCTGTAACATATAATGGTGTACACATATACACCATACATGTGATCAGCAGCATGGGGTTATTTAATAGTGGTTCGACCAGAGGAGTGGAAGTTCTTTGTTTCTTTCTTTCTTAAGTCCTTCTGCGCGGGTGATCTGCAGGCAGCCCCCTTTGTCTCTGGGACTCCAGCAGCCCCTGCTGGACTTGTTCGACACCAGTAAGCATTGGGGGAGGAGTCTTCGCACTTCTCTGTTATGAAGTTCTTTTTCTCTCTTTCTTTTTTGTTATTTTCCACCTCCTGTGTTTCTATGGGTGTTCATCTTTTTGTTTTTGTCGGTCTCTTAGGGAGATTAAGCTTAGGAACTCGAACTCTCTTTTTGGTTGGGGAAAGCTGTGGCGTTTCCCTACTGACCCATTGCCATCTTGGTCCCCCCTCCCATTTTCATACTTCTAAATTTATACTAACTTCAGCCACTTTATCCTTTTCAAAGTCATGAAATAGCTCTGAGAATTTGCTTCTGTGAAGATTGTTTTTGCATTTATTTCTTCTGCTCTCTATCCATTCCCTACTCTCCAGTTAGAATAATTTCAAATAGTAAAAATGAAAAAAGAGAAAAAAATCATGGTGAAAAAATAGATGTAGAAAATTCACTGGATTTTTCTGACTACTTCAACCAATGTGAACTATTGGGGAAAACATGTACACCTCATTCCCACTGGTACTCAAAGTCTCTAGTTAGGCAATTCTGATGAAGACAAGGAACTAGATGAAAAAGTGAGGAATGGTATCATTTACTAGAAAAAATGGAGAAGTATCCAAGCAAATTTCTTCATTGGGCTGTTGAAAATAATCGGCTTACTACAGTGCAGGGACTACTTTCCAAAAAGGCCACTCATGTGAATACTAGGGATGATGATGATTATAGCTCTCTTCATCAGGAAGCCTACAGTGGACACTTAGACATTGTCCATGAGTTGTTGGCTCAAGGCAGTTGTTCATGCAATAACTGTGAATGGCTGGACACCACTGCATAGTGCTTATATGTGGAATAATACCAGAGTGGCTTCTTTCTTACTTCATCATGATGCAGATACCAATGCCCAAACTTAAGAACTCTTGACAACTTTGTATCTTGCTGCTGGGAATAGAAATAACAAAGGTATGCGGGATCTCTTTCTATTGAAATATTATATCAAACCAGGTCAAGAACAACTTGGAAGAAGCTGCATTTGATATTGCCAAAAGGAAAAGTATGTATCACTACCTCTTTGAAGTTGTGGAAGGCTGCAAATATTTTTCTCCTAAGTCATAATGGTATGGTTAAGTTTCTTAAATTTCAAAAATGCCAATCCAACTTTGTGTCCGTACAAAATATTTTCACACAAAAAGCCACATTAATATCTTACTTCAAAAATTCATGGATTCCAGGCTATTCTTCCAAGTGAATTTCCGGACTTTGATGTCAAAATGTATTCAAGATTTGTTTGTATACATCAATAATGATGTCTGCAGAGTTTGTGATTTTTATAATCAGAAATAATTTTAACTTATCTGTTGAAATGAGTAATACAGAAACTAAAGATATTTCTATTTCTTGTCTGAAAAAGGATATTTTAATGTAATCTGTATTCTTTTTGTATAATATCCATAATCTATTTCATTCTCTCCTAGATATAATACTTTTAATTCTACATTTTTTCATAATATATAGGTTCATTAATAAATGTGTCATTTCAGATAGCATTCCATATAGAAACAGTTTAAGATTCCTTTTTTTTCCCTAGGTCCTTATAGTATTTTATTTCTTTGGGATAAAATGAAAATGTTATCTAATTTCAAATGTTTTGTAAAGGTTATGCTATGTAAAGGCTTTTCTAAGGTGATGATTTAATACACTGATGTCAAACTAACTTTCAATTCAATGAATTACATGTATCGTTACAACTGTATTTTTGTAATCAATTTTTAATAACTGTTTTTCATTTCTTGCATCTGAAGAATGAAAAATATGGAATATTACACAAATTTTCATATCATCCTTGTGCAAGTGCCATGTTAATCTTTGTATTGTAATTTGGGTAGACGTGCTGTTGAAGCATTTAGTATCCTCTAAATTTAAGTAGCTAATGATGCAATCTTTATACAGGCATATATCCTTGGTTGACTATTTGTAACTAGGAAACCTTATTGTTCCTAAAAATGCTATTGATATTACTTCTCTAAAATTCTGTGTATATTGGAAAAAAAACTTATATTGTTTGGTAGATTGCTCACATTTGCAATTTTTTTGTTAATGAGTATTTTAAGTATTTTTCATTTTAGATTTCATCATACTTTGAAGAATTTAAAGCTAGGTCCAAAGGTGATGGCTTTTCAAGTACTTATTTTTCAGCTGAGTTAGTTTGTGGAGCTAATGGATTCAAAGTAAGCCTTGCTTAAGAGATACTTCTAAAGTTCTGCAGCTTAAAAATTCCTAAATGAGATCTTATTGGCACAAATGTCTACCTGACCCTTTATCTTTCTTCCATTTATGAAAGACGAACCAGAATATCTTACCCTGACAGCATAGATTTTCTTACTGGAACAAAATTAATCTTAATTACATGGGATTATAGTGACAGGAACAGTTCAGATAGAAATGTTTAGACTAGAAGGTATTTTATCAAAATATAATTGGTTATTATACCTAATATTTCAAAAGTATCTAAAGCCAAGAAGGTGAAAAAATTGTTCATATGCATGATTAACTAATGTTCTGGCCTGTCTACCATCCAACCAGGCAGCAATTAACACTACTGCCTTTCTATCACCAAATGTTTTCAGAGTTACAAGAGAAGTCTATATGTCTCTCCTCGATATTAGGCCTAAAATTGTTAATGTTTTAATCAAAGAGTTTCCTCTTGCCACTAGGCTGTAAATCTTCAAATGGTAAAGCTTTAGGTCCAACTCTACCAAACACTGAGGTAGAGATAATGAAATAATACTTTAAATACTTTAAATAATTTGATACTCTAACCACAACAGAATATTGCAAAACGTGTGCCTTTTGCTTGCATATAGTTATACATTTTATATTTATATGTGTTGATATTTTATTTCACACAGTGAAACTTACTAGAATTAATTGATAATTTGACAAATAAATAGCTATTTATTCCAATAAATAGTATTGGAATACAAATAATTAGGTTTACAATACATATTAGAAATAAAAATATCAATGCAATATCTTTGGTATAAACTTGTGATACATTCTAAGTGTTCTTGGTCTTCTGAATTCACATTGCAAAAAAAAAAAAAAGTTTTCCTCTAATCTATTAGGGATTTTACGCTGCTACTCTGTTTATTGTTTTAACTCACTGGTCCCAAACTGATTTTCTCCATATTTCTGAAGCATTCGTAATGATTATACCCAAATTTTGCTGATATGATGTCTACAAGGTATTATTCTTCTTCAGGACCCAAGGGTCCTAGGATCCCAGGTCCCAGTTATCCACATCATCAGATAACAAGGGCAAGATTTCTCACCTAGGCCCATGCAACATGCCAACAGAAAGTAATTGAAAATCCATCTCAATTTCTCATTTCCTATAGTATTTCGGGACCCCAATTCCTTACAGCACAGGAATTAGCAGTAAGCAATTGTGAAATGCAAGACAACTTAAAATGAAAGATGAGATCACAATATCTGAGAGAAAGTACAGTAATTACAACTTTAAACTTACAGATGCCCAGCCCATATGAGTGAACAAGATCACAAATGTCACAAAATTATTTTTAATACCCCTCTCCTAATGATTATTGAAAGATTTCAGTCCAGTATAAGTAGGCCAAAAAATTGTTCTGGGAACGATAGATTCATAATTGGTCTACCAAGGCTAGGAAAACTTGACTTACAGGTCAATTATAATTCAGAAAAACATTAATTGAGAAGATCCTTAATGCTTCAAACTACTGGTACTACAGTAAATCTTGGTTCTGTAGTGTAAAATGCTATCATTCTCAAGCCAATGATAATCTAAATTTAATCTCCTGAAAATATATTCTTTTTCAAAACTTTTTAAAATCACATTCACCGAAATAACATTTGACAAGTAGATGATAATAAGTGACATTACAAGTTTTACAAGTGTAGGGAGCAAGTTACAATAGAGATGAATTATTTACCCAGCACTAATGCCAAACACGTTCAACCATTCATTAAAGTGTAGAAATAGTACCTCCCACCATTTGTTTTGTTCAGTAGGTGCCTTCCAGAAATGTGTTAAATAGATCAACCTCCCATAATTCAAACCCAAACACTAGCTACTAAAGTCAATTTCATCATTTAATAAGGTACATTTTAAAAAGTCACAAATAGTTGTCTTATCATATGTTGTTTTATGTTTTCCCTATCTGTCTAACATAGTATGAAATAAGACTTTAAATCTTGAATATGAGTACTCATCAGAGATGTGACAAATATAAAATCTGTCTTCTATTTCTATCATATTCCTCTATAGTAGTAAATTTTAGTTTTCTTCTTTTCCAAAACTTATAGGTAGTAGAAAATATTATCCCATATCAAATAAAATAATCACAAAACTTTGTACAAAGCCATTTATAAAAACTGGTAGCTAGGAATACATTCTTAGCCATTTTTAAACTTTCTTGTTGACTAAAGATTAATCTTCCAAATGAATGAGAATATTATCATGTCTAGGGGCTGCACATCTCCAGTCTTGCAAATTGTTATTGCAGATGAATGAAATATGGAAATATAAGCTGACATACATTCAAGTATATGCAGGATTGAAACTCCATGGAATGTATATAAACCTCTCAAAGTATTAACAGATAGTTTAACAGAATGACTATCAGGAAGTTTAAACCAGAAAGGAATAATAGTAAAAACATAGAATGAATGAAAAATGGAACAAGGGGCAAGTACAGCTAGAATACTCAATGTACACATGTGACAAAAGAAGTGGTAAATCTGAAATAAATCTTGGAAAAAGGGGTTGGTTGAGAATGATAGAAGGAGTCATTCTGACCCAGGAGCATTGGACAATTAGATAGACATTTATTGTAATACACTTGCTCAACATTTTGAAATTCAGTTAAAAACATAACAAAAAACAAAAACACACAAAAATCACAAGCAAACAGCAACCTCTAGAGAGGATAAATATGACCTCTCAAAATTTTAAATATTTAATGAAGGGTAGTCTTGGGAAAAGGAAACAAAACTGTTCAAAGAGGGAAGTTTGGGGTAGCAGAAAATTTTGAACAGATTTAAATAGATTTTCTAAGGTTATAAATCATCTGCATCTGCTGCAAATATTTTCTTCTGTGACTTCTCTTTCACTGCACTGGATACTCCAGTCCTAAGCCACACTTGATAGCTTGTGAAGATAGATTGGAAGAAACGGATCAAGCACCCATTACACTACTGGAGACAGAACAGTCCTCTATATTTTCTCTCATCTTTCTTCACTACTCTTTCGTCATTCTTTTAAATCAAGTGATTTTGAATTATATCTTTCCTTTTTGTCTGGCAAAGTAATTAGTCAAACTAATTCACTAAATATTGTTTACCTTTTTTTCTATCATGCTGTTATCTTGTCCAAGAGAGTGCATTAAACTTCACCCTTGCATTTGGTTGCCACAAAACCCCAACATCTATATTAATGAGGACAAACTCTAATGTAAAACTTTGTCTCTGAAAAAACAGTCCAAGAAGCTGTGATCACAAATATTTAGCTATAATTTTTCTTTTACCTTGAAAGTCTTTTGTATTTAAAGTGCCCACAAAAATAAGGACTCCACCACTTTTTGATTCAATAACTTCTAACCTCAAAGATATATTTTGCTAACAAGATGCTTGAGGAAACCGAAGAATACTCCACTTTTATCTTCTCTCTTAAGACTTTCCTTAGACTTGAGAAAAAATTATGTTAAGTGAAGTAAGCCAAGCCCAAAGAAACATAGGTCCCATGGTTTCCCTTATTTTCAATAGTTAGTATATGTATGAGTCAAGTAGAAAAGGTCAGATAAGGTGATGTTAGGAAAATGAACAATAAGATATGTATTTAAATGTTTTTTTTCTTTCATGCATTTGTTTCTAATGCATTTATATGATTATTTCTTTGTTGCTTTGTCTGTCCCTCTCCCACAGTATAACCCCTGCTTTCACTGTATTTGATGTCGGTATAATTTGTGGAGGGGAAGGGGAAAAACAAGTCGTTTAAATATGGATACAGGTGGACCATTGCAACAATGAGAAGTACAATTTGTCATTTCGAAAACGAACTTTACAACTTTGTTGGGGGGTTAGTGGGTGAGGGGAGGCTTGGGTGAGGGGGGAGTCTGGGAAGGGATGGGAAGGAGAAACAAAGGAGGAAGCTACAATGCTTGATAAGAAATGTATTCATTATCTTGCCCATGTAATTGTAACCCCTCTGTACAGTTTTTTTCACAATAAAAAGACTCTCCTTAGATACCATATGAGGAACAGTGAAGTTATCCTTTGTAAAATTATTTCAATAGATTATTTTTCTCTTGGTCTTGCATTTGCTCAACAAGATATATGGAGAAGAATAGAGTTAAATCATCCATACTTTGTGACAGTGTCTGTTACAACGGACAATAATCCTTTGTCCTACTTCTATGTTCTCCTCTTAGCTCTTGCTTGATTTCCAATTAATCACAGCTTCTTGGCTTCAAGTCTCGTGAAGCTGAAGGACTAGAAGGCATCCCCCACTGCTCCATCATCATGGTTTTTCTTTTTAACCTCTTTTATGTGGATGTGGAATTTATTTTCATGTCTTCACTCAATCTGTTCTGCATTGTGGTGAGCCAAATAGGCTCTGTAAAATCACTTTACGTAGCAAAAATATTAACACAATCTATTTCAAAAAGTTTTGGAATCCCTCTACTGCTGAAATCAATACACTTAGCCAGGGCTTCTAAGAATGTGTTTTCTTATTTGCTCAATTATTTTCTGATCCCAAAACTTTTTGGCTTATGTAATAAGAGAAGTCTTCACTATGTCATGTTAATAAGGATATTATATTTTGTGAGCTACGTAGAAATGAGAAATCATTGGTTTAAGATATCCAACCAGATTTTTTTTTCTGTGTTTCAGTGCTTCACATGCAAAGACATTGTGGAAACTATTATAAACAGAATAGTGTATACCCAATACCTGCTTTTATTGTGGAGGGCACTTTCTCCCTAAATATTTTGACCCAAATCATCTTTTTCAGAGAATTACTGTTTGGTA
This sequence comes from Dipodomys merriami, assembly GCF_024711535.1. Taxonomy (NCBI): domain Eukaryota; kingdom Metazoa; phylum Chordata; class Mammalia; order Rodentia; family Heteromyidae; genus Dipodomys; species Dipodomys merriami. The sequence continues at coordinate 15,896 of NW_027203136.1, forward strand.
ATTAAAAGTCAATTCATAAATTTTGATGCCTTTTTAAAAAGAAATTTGAATTTAAATTCCAGTACAACATTGTTTCACAGTGAGAATATGTTTCCTGGGTAAGGACAATTCTCAAGGGAACCTACAGGATTTACAGCAAGGTTTGTGAGGTTTGTTATTTTACTGTGAAAATGAGCCATCTTCACCCACATTGTTCCCTCTCAGCTTAGTCTCCATGGATTTCTTTGCATGAAAGCCTATTTTTCCAGTCAATTTTAAATTTTCTTAATAGGCAAAGTTGTTAAAAAATTTGAACAGTTAAAATTTACCTGTCAGAATTTTTTAACTTTTTTGAAATCCCTTTATCAGAATTGAGAATTCACCAATCTTAATTCCACCTTTACCATCAAAAACACTTACATTGTTGTCATGATAAACTGTCCGTGAAAATATTATTTTCCAGTGGTTTTGTAATGCCTATATATGTTCATATAAGCTGATGCTGAGCAAAATGAACTCCAAGATATGGAAACAGATATTTATTTGCAGTTGTTGTTTTTAATGTACTATGTGATTTCTATTTTCTTTGGGGTTTTCCCTTATGGTTTATCCCCTGTTGTATTTGATTTTGATACCCTGTGTATTGTGTATACCTTTACCTTAATTAGGGAAGGGAATATGAACAACAAAATGGTGAGACAAAGGACAAAGGGCAAACCAATGCAATAGAAAAACTCACAAGACAATAGGTTGGAAATGTACCTTACAACTTGTGAGGGGTTTGGGGGTGAAGGAAAACTGTGAGAAAAATGAGAGAGGGGTAACTATTTTGAAAATTGATGTATTCACTACTTTACAATTACTGTAACCCCACTGTACATCACTTTGACAATAAAATTAAATTTAAAAAATAAGCTGCATGAAATATAATTTCACTGTATTGGTATAGTAATATTATTCTTTGTGTAGTAACTTTTTAAAAAACAATACTATTTGGCATCTAATTTGAATTAATTACCCCTTTTTAATCAGAGGACCATCAACTTGAATCCAACTAGACAATATTTTCACAATATATTTGCCAATATTTTGAAAAAAGAATAAATTTAGTACTTTCTCATACCAAAACCAAAAAGATTGTAATTCTATAGAAACCCATAACTTTTAAAAGAAAATACATTGCTAAGAGGAGAGAATATATGTGTTCTTCAAAATTCCTATGACTGATAACTACTGATTTTCAAATTCTGAACTTTCCATATTTGTTTGCATGTTATGAAATTCTGCAATAGATTCAATTTCCAATGGGATGTTACAGATTGAGAAGTCAACAGAAAAATAGCCACATTCTGGTATAGGATAAAACTATAAAGCATCTGTAATAATTAATTCTTCAAGAGTAAGCAATTGTTTATCAGAGTAAGCTATTATTTCTATGACCATAAATCCCAAGATTTATGCCATAAAGTCATCCTAGCCCAACAGTTTCCAACATGTAGGGTGTACCTCAAAATTCCCTTAATTCACATCACGAATATCTTATCTCTCTTGTGAAAAAATACTACACCTCTGTTAATGTGATGCCCTCCGTGTTCTGGAAAGAACACCACAATAAACTGGGCTGTATCATTTTTCCACCAGTAGTATTCTTAGGATCAAAATACTTGCAAATATTATTTATATTTATACTTTTTTAACTATCATAGATATTCAGGATGCTAAGATCGGAAGAGTACAGTTCAAAGCCCACCCAGGCAGGAATGTTCCGTAGATTCTTATATCCAATAAACTTCTCAGAAAAAGCCAGACATAAGTGGCACTGAAATTGAAGTGGAAGGGCAGGAGCCTTGAGCATAAACAGGCTCAGAGACAGTATACAGGCCCAGAGTTCAAGCACTAGGACAAACCAATAAAACAAAAACAAAAACAAATTCCAAACCTATGTATTTTTTCTCATTGTACACAAAGGTACCTAATTAAGGAAATTGCTTCCTGTGTTACATGCAGGTAGAAGAAAGAAGATGTCACACAATTATTCTCTTTATAGCATGCTATACCACAACCTCAAAAATTGCTGTCTTTCTAAATTTATAAATTTATGTAATCTATTTGTTGGCAACTGTGTCTATATTATTCACATTATCATTTCATACGTGAACTGTTAGAATTATCTATTAACTAAATTCTAATTAAAACTCACTTGAAAGAATATTCTAGGCAAATAGAATGCAAGAATCATTTGTGAATTTGTCAATTAAACCCTCTATTAAAAAGAATTTTGTAGTATCCTATAGAATATGAAATTAAAAACATTTAATTTAAATCTAAATTCTAATTTAGCAAGATCTACAAAGTCCTACATTAGTCGAACTTTGCTTTTTCTCTGGGCTTAAGCTTTTGTAATCCTGCATTAATTCTTTGGAATCCAACAGAATTATGATAACTTTGGATGGGAATTTTGCATGGGAATAATGAGCCATTTTGCATCTAGAAATGTTTTGTAATGAAGATTGCATTTAAAACACAACTGAGGATTATATATGAGTTAAATTGCAATAGGAAACTTTACTTCTCAAATCATAGTGACAAAATTAGCCCAAACTTCCAACTGTGCACTCTTTTCTTGTTTGGTTTGTTTTATTAAGACAAAATTATATTACCTGGTATATGGAAGGTGTCACTATGTAATTCCACTCTCTAATCTCCTGTCTTAGTCTGAGTGCTAGAATTCTAGCCTTGTATCACACTGCCTTGGTATAGTTTCTTGTTTTATTTAATCTAGATACAGACTATCAATTCTGAACTTCTCCAGTGATATTATCCACTAGACTTCTCAGACTGTTCATGTACTATTTTCAAAGATATTCTAACATTTGACACAGGATACGAACATTTTCAAATGCACCTGCGGGGTCTCTGATTCATTCCTCCATGGATCTGATCCCCTTAATAATGATTACTTGACTCTCTTACTATTTCTGGTCCCAACCTAGATAATATTCTCAAACTTTTTTGAAGAAAGTTCACTTGAAGACTTTCTAATTTTAAAAATTATCACTTGATTCTAGTCTTACTCAGGACATATTTTCTATTGTTTTCTAACTTTTCTACATACTCTGAGAGTTGCTTCATTTGTGTATTTATGTGTGCATATATAATTGTCTCTGTGTGTATGTGTATGTTAATATGTATGTATGCAAAAGCCTCAAGCTCTTATTCATCATTCTTGCTCATGACTCATATTCCATCACCTAAGCCATTCTTCCAATCCAGATTTTGGCTGGTTAATTATAGATAGTGTCTCAAAAACTGTTCTGTCCAGGCTGGATGTAAACTGAACTTCCCAGACTCCTTTACATTCTTAGGTTTTGTTTATCCCGTAGAATCAACTTTTAAACTACAAACACTTTTGTGAGTGTAAAGTCTATAATGTAGCCCAGATTTTTAACTGAAAAATTCATATAAAGATGGATGAACATAAACATTACATATGCTGAGTGTACACTATTAGTAATGTGATACTAAGCTGGGTGGTGGTGAGATCTGAGGACTGGGGTTCAAAGCCAGCCCAGGTAGGAAAGTCCCTGAGACACTTTTCTCCAATTAACTGCAAGAAAACTGGAAGCAGCACTGTGGCTCAAGTGGTAGAGCATTAGCCTTGAGCGGAATAGCAGAGGGACAGTGCCCAGGCCCAGAGTTCAATTGCCAAGACCACCACAAACAAAAAATATATATAAGTAAAGGATAGAAAAAGAAATGTCATCTTATCCACCAGTTCATTGCTAGTATAATCCCTGCTCTCTCGAGATGGAATATTTTTTCCAGTTATGTCCATGCTCTTATATCTGACTTTCATTGGAAGCAGAATTATACTTCCATTCTTCTTTCTACAAAGTTGCTTTATTAGCAAGCATGATTTAGAAAGGGAGTGCCCTCATAATTCGTGTGCCACCTGAGAGTAATGCTTTCTCCATATCACTCCCATAAATCGAAATACTGGACTTGGCTTTATTGTTTCAATGTTGTCTTATTTGTAGAGTCTTTTATAGTATACTGACCCCTTATACTTAAACACAGAACTTCTCTTTCTCCTGTTATTGCTCTTGTTTCCCTTACTGTTAATGCATGTACACCTGGGAAATAATGCGCAACATATGCACTCACAAAAAGAATGATCTGAGAACCTTCCCATTTAAAATTCGCCTTAGTTTATGGAGAACTTACAAAGTTTGAACTCAATGTACTCATTGATAAGGTATTTATATGCAACATAAATTTCATATTTTCTCTTTACTAAGTTGTCTCTGAAAGACGTGTTACCTCAGGTCCAAAGGTGTCCTGTTGTTATTTCAGTGAAGCGAGAAAACATTCATCATAACTCCGGCAGCATTATCTATTGTTACTGGAGGTAACTGCTAATGGATGTGGAAACTGATCCCAGGAAAGGAAATGAACATAGAGGAATAACAAAGTTCATGTTAACTTGTGCTTTCCTTTTTCTGTACAAGTAAAGAATCCCCAGGTTTGAAGGAAACTCTGTCCCTGACTTTTTTGAGTGTGTTCTATACTCATATAAAACTTTTCTGTAAACTTCTAGTTGAGAGGATTACAAAAAGAAATAATGTGCCATGTGAAGTCCAGCATAGAACAAAAGGAAATAACGTTGTTTGAAAAGGGTTCTACAGCAAAGAAACAAAGACATGGAGGTTTTAAGTGTCTTATGGATGGATGTTTCACCCATGAGATTCTCTTGTTGCAGGAGACATTTATCAATTCCTTAATCTGGTCGTGAGTTCTCCAGAGCAATAAAGATTCCAAAAAAGCAGGATCCAGTGAGTATGATAAGTAAAAGTAGCCTCTTTTCAGACTAGTGCACCTTTAAGGAGGGTCTCAAAGAAATATCTAGGATTTTTTTCTTTGCTTGTTCGTTTAGTTTGTGCTGGATCTGGGGCTTGACCCAGAGGCTGGATCCTGTCCCTGAACAATTGTCTTTCCTGCACACCTGCCCCCAAAGCTAGTACACTACTGCTTGAGCCGAAACTCCACTTCTTGTTTTTTGGTGTTTAATTAGAGATAAGAGGTTGACAGACTCTCCTGCCTGGGTTCGCATTGAACTAAGATAGTAAGATAGCTAAGTGACATCAACTGTATTGATTTCTCTTTTGAAAAAAGAAATATTACATGAAGTTTATTATAAACCTAATATTTGACAATTTTTAAAAGAAAAAACTATGTCAGGGAAAAAAAAGCCATAACTTAAGTAACTCAGCAGAAGTAGGTGCACTGAATCATTTTGGAATTATTTTTTTCTGCTTGGGAAGAACTTGTCGTTCCTTTGGGGGAAAATTAAAGTCATATTTCACATTTTTTGTTGGTTGTGGGGCTTGAACTCTGATCCTGGGTGCTATCTCTATGCTCTTCATCTCAAGTTGAGTGCTCTACCACTTTAGCTAAAGCACCACTTCCAGGTTTCTGGAGGTTAATTAAAGATAAGGGTCTCTTGGACTTTCCTGACCAGGCTGGCTGTGAACCACAACCCTCAGATCCCAACTTCCTGAGTAGTCAGGATTACAGGCATGAGCCACCAGTTCCTGGCTCATATTGGCATTTATGTGCACTGAATGACACTATGTAGCCAAAGAATAGAAATTTGAACCAAATGATGACATTGCAGCTTTTCAGAAAAATTGAATTAGCAATAAATATATACTCTTTTTTCCATTTGGTTACATTAATGACTCAACCTATGGGACGCTTTCATTAGCATCCTCTGCCATCTGTATAGGTGTGGTGTGTCTTCGTCCATCCCACGAAAGATGGACGCGGCGGAGGAAAGGTAAGTGTGGTGCTCACCTGTTCCCCAGCCTCCCTCAGCCCAGGAGACAATCAGACACAGCGGGTAGCCAAATCCAGCAGGTAGAAAACTTGTTTATTAACAGAGAGCCACCTTTTTTAAAGCCAAAAAAGGGCGGTGGCATGGCATGGGAGGAAGAGGAACCAATCACTTTCAAGATCACACCCTATCATGACCCTAAGCCTACACACGCTGGTTAGGCACTGATCGGAAGGTCAATTGGGCTCTGCCCACTCTACTCTCTCCCAGTGCCATCTTTGCTGCCCATGTGCTCTACAGATTCCCCCTTTTTTTGTTTTAATGGTAGACCCACCCCCCAGTTAGTTATGCTTTTCCCTCCTCTGTTATGGTTGTTTTAACAGGATTACATTGGTAAGGATAGCATTGGCTACACAGGGGGTTCCAGGCAACTCTGGGGTTGAGATTTGACAGACAAGGATAGGGAGGGCTCTTGTACATGATCCAAGAGCCCGTCCCAGTTACCTCACATCCCCACCTAGCACAGTAATAAACATCAGTCCCACCACAGTTAGAAATGTCCGAAGCAGTTCAATTAATTCCTGGTGTCTTTTAAGTAAGCCAGTTCCTTGTATGTGCCTTTAAGCTAGCACAGGGGTCAAGATGACCTTTGAGCTTTACTATCAGCTCCTAATGGCTCCCAACATCATCTCCCTCTCCCCCCCATCTTTGTTTAAAGAAGTGAACCTGCCTGTCTTAGATTGGGTGGATCGCCTCGTCTGCCTTAACTGTCATTGGGAAATTCTTCAGAGCGAAGCTGAAGGCCCTGTCTTAGGTTGCTCAGACTGACACACCCTCTTACCTGTCTCTGGCTGCAATTCCTCTTGGAGGGGGGGAATTCATTCACTTGGAGCTTGATAAATGGCTGGCTAAGCTCATGAGAGTTTTGCAATGCACGTATAATGCAAGGAAGGCATAGAAAAAAGCATTACTAGGCCAGGAAATGTCACTACTAGCCCTTTAACACTAGTGAAGGATAGGATAGCAGTCTGCCACTTCAGAGTCCAGAGGTCGGGATTGTTTAATCCAGCTATTTGCCTGTAGGGTTGGACAAGATCTAAACTGGAAGCATAACAAAAGGTGGTTGTTTAACAATAAGTACGGATTCAATGCCGCTATACAAGCAATTAGTAAAAGAACAATTAAAACAGGTGACATTAAAATAATTAACTCCTACAAAAATATTAAACAGTCCATAGGGTGGTGATCAAAATGAAGGTCAGGCCACCAGGTCAAAGGGACAGCTTCTCTTGTGGTGCTATTGACGATTTCTGCATTGCCAGCTTTGGTCACTGCCCAGGTCACCTGTTGAGGTTGATGCAGATTCCATAGGGCCGTTCCCAGGATTTGGAGAGTCAGGATAGCCAACAGTTGGAGTATTGCCATTTGCAATTGTTAGAGAACACAAGAGCTTCTCAAGGGCTGGTTGCCCTTGGGGATGGTTAGTAATTGTCTTTCTGGCTTTTCTCTTTAAACACAAGCCTCGGCCATGGCCGGTTTTTCTTTCCTTTTTGGTTAGCTTATTCTTAGGCATCCTCTTGTATAGAGGATATGAGTTAAAACGTAAGGTTCCTGGCAGGTATCCAAATGGGGGCTGTCTCCCCTATGGAAAAAACGCATCCAAATCCCCTGCCCATAGTAACTAGGGAGTCAGGTCCTCTCCATTGTTGTGTCAGGGGGTCCTTCCACCTGACTTTCACTTGGGGCTTAGGGTTTAGTTGTCCCCAGTGCTTCTGAAATCTGGATTCAGTTGCCTCTTTTGAAAAATTTAAAATGTTAGTGGTAAACAAAGCTCTCTGTAACTTTATATGGGGGCTAACTCCCCCTTTTTTGTTTTATAGGCTATCAGAATACAAATTAAAGGGGTTTTGAATGTCCTGAAGGGCCATAATTATGGCCAGCATTTCTTTATATTGTGCTGACCCTTGACAAGGTTGAAATCTTTGTTGGCTCAGTGTCTTTTGTTGCTCCTCAAAGGCTGCATACGCAGAGCCTGCCTTACCTCCATCAGTAAAAACATGGAGGGCGCCAGGAATAGGCATAGAAGAAAATAGAGATGACATTTTGAGGGGAAATCGCCATAAAATGACAGTCCATTTGGATGGCCCATAATGGCAGTCAATTTGGCCTAGAAATTCCTCCAAGGAGAGAGCAAGACGAGCATTGGCTCGATTGAGCCACTCAACATATGCCATCCAAAAAGGAAAAACAATGGAGTGAGGGTCAAGTCCATAATGTCTTTGGGCTTGCATACTTCCCTTCACAATAGCATCTGCAAGTTGGTCTGCTTGAGTGTACACCCGAGGTGTGCCTCCCAGGCGAGTGTGAACCCACTCTAATGGCTCCCCACTTTGAGTTAAAAATGCAGAAATTAACATGACACCTGCAAATAACCAAAGGGAAAAATGGTCTCATTAATAGAATACCTCTTTAGAGAAACTTTATCCAGGGCTTTTTGGAACTGGAAAAATATTGCCCTATGGCTGTCTGTAATTGTAATAACTTCTTGTGGTGTCCTGTCTTTTAACAGGGCAAATAAGGGCACAAGACTACCTTTAGGGACAGAAACCCATGGCAACAGCCAATTGATTTCCCCTAAAAGACTCTGAAGATGGGTTAAGGTCAGAAAGGCTGGAATATCCAGCAATGGCTTAAGGGAGCTGGCCTGAGTCAAGGTAAAGTGGGTCCCGAGCACCTTAGGGTCCCGAGGACCTTAAAAGGAGCTGCCTTTTGAATTTAATTAAGGGCTATGGTAAAAAAAAAAAAAAAAAAAAAAAAAAAAAACTTTTTTAATATGGCAAGAACATGGGCCAGAAGGCCCTCTAGGCAGCTTGGGTCTTGGTGCCCCAGAATTATATCATCCATGTAGGCATAGGCAAGGGAGGTATCTGAACCCAGCACAGGCCCTAAAACTGTGGCCAAGTATTGTTGGCAGAAGGCCGGGCTATTGGCCATTCCCTGTGGCAGCACTGTCCATTCAAACCTCCGATCAGGCTGGGAAAAATTAAGAGAAGGTATAGAGAAAGCAAACTTCTCACAGTCATATGGATGCAGAGGGATAGAAAAAAAAAATCTTTAATATCAATCACAACCAAGATATATTCTGAAGGTATAGCAGGAGTCCAGGGCATGTCTCTTAGGGGCATTCCTGCTAGCTTCAACCTTTCATTTACCCTAGGTAGGTCTTGGAGCATCAGCCAAGCCCCAGAGGCTTTTTGAATAACAAATTTGGGTGTGTTCCAAGGACTTATGGAAGGGTGAATATGCCCTAGGTTTATCTATTCCTCCACCAGAAGGTGGAGGGCTTCAAGTTTAGGTTTGGTCAATGGCCACTGCTCCACCCAGATTGGACTTCCCGGCTTCCACCTAATGGGAGGTACTCGGCGGGCAGTGGCCTTTAGGATTGGTGGTGCACCTGAGCGGGTCCCCTTTGATCTTCTCGGTAATTATGAAAGTTTAAAAAATCCCTTTCCTTAACTCTTTCTAGATCCTGTTTAAGCCTTTGTGCTTCTTCCCCATCCAGGATATCATCATAGGATGCTCCATGGTCTGTAGTGATCACGGCATCCATTTGTCTTAGCATGTCTTAACCTAGTAAATTGGCAGTGAGGTTATTTGCCACTAAAGGGCATATCTTTCCCTGTTCTCCATCTCGGCTAGTCCATGTCATAAGGGCAACCATTTCTTTGGACTGGGAGTTGCACCCTACCCCCAATGTCGGGGGCCATGGTGCAAGCTTCCAGTCCAAGGGCACTTCCTCCACCCTGAGTATGGTTTGGTCTGCCCCAGTGTCAATTAAGCTGTGAAACCTCTTTCTGCCTATAAGAATACTCATTTTAGGGTGGAGTCCATCCACCAGAGGGACAGTCCAATGGGCCGGGGCTGCCCTGCCACGAGGCTGCCTGGGCCTCACAGCAGAGGGGTTCCTCCTTGAATTAACAGGGCTTAGAGTATGCCCCTCCCCAAGTTTAAAGGCTTCCCATCTAAATCAAACTTGTATTCCTCCCTGAAACTAGGGCAGGGTATAGGGGGCGGTTTGCCCAAGGGCCAGTTGGTGGGGGATTGTTGTAAACAATCCCTCTTAAAGTGCCCCTCCTGCCAGCATTTAAAACAAGTCCCTCTCCTCAATGATCTTGGGGTTCCTTGGCCCTGGGCTGCCAGCACCTGAGTAATAGCCTGATCATTGCAGATGTCTGAGCCTGTAAAGCTAAAGCTAGTGATTGGGACTGGTGCTGTTGCATTCCCTCATCCTGTGAGGCCACCACCCATCTGCTCAAGGAACTCTCTCTCAATCCTGCACAGGCCATGTGGTGGTGTGCATTCATCCCTTCCCAGACCAGCAGCTTTACAAACTGATCTCGGAGGTTCCCTGCCCATAGCTTGCAGTGAATGCTCTATTGGACTTGGTCTATGAAATCAGGTAGAGGCTCACCCGGTTTTTGTCTCACTCTTGCCATGGGGGACTCAGTAGGCCCATCAATCCAATTTGTACCACGCGGCAAGTCCTGCCTGCCTCACCTGGCCACGGTATGGGCCAGGTATTTCGGCCTGTTGGATCCCAGTGGAGTAGGCTTCCCCCGTCCCTGCTAATATGACATAAGTAATAGGTATTGTGGGTTGAGCCTTCCAGTTACTCTCCGCTCCCACTCTGCATTCCTCCTTAAAGAAAGCACACCATTTAACAAACTGAGAACTAGTTAGAACGGCTTTGGCCACATCTATCCTGTCCTTAGGGACACATGGGTGATAAGCAATGTCCTGTAATAGGGTCTGGGCCAAGGAGAGTTTGGGCCATTCTCTGCCACCGCCTTGTGGAGCTCTTTAAGATCCTTAGCTTCCCATGGATACCATTCCAAGGGCCTGTTAGCTCCTGGAGCCAGATTGACTAGATACTCTTGGGGAAGCAAATCGTGTGCCCTAGAGTATGGGCTCTCGAGTGGCCCTTCCTTTCCAGAGGAGTTCTCCGAGTAGGTTACTTTCCCGGCCATTGGCCCCTCCATGAAGGTTGGTAGGGGTCTGGGTCTTGCAAGTCCCTCTCACAAGTATTGTAGGGCGCCGTACCTCCCCTCCATTCAGGGAATAGGGAGGGGGCCTAGGACAGTCAGTATCAGCTGGGTCAGAGGGGGTAACTTTCACTCGTTTTGACTTCCACTGTGCACTTTTCAGTGTGTTCTCGATCGAATTTGACTCATTCCTTTTCCTTCTCACTTCCCAAGTCCTCCTGTAATCCTTCTAGGCCTAATGTTGCCTCCTCCTCCTTTTTCTGTGATATAGCATTACCCATATTTAGGGTTTCACTTATTCCGAGAGACCGCTTAGCCTTGGCAGGTATCTTTTCCTTTTGTGGCACACGTTAGGCACCAGATGTTGGGTCTTCGTCCGTCCCACAAAAAATGGACGGGGTCCAAGGAAAGGTAAGTCGGGCACTCACCGGTTCCCCAGCCTCCCTCAGCCCAGGAGACAATCAGACACAGCGTGTAGCAAAATACAGCAGATAGAAAACTCATTTATAAACAGAGAGCAGCCCTTTTTAAAGCCAAAAAGGGCAGGTGGCATGGCAAGGGAGGAAGAGGAACCAATCACTGTCAAGGTCACACCCTACCATGCACCTAAGCCTTCATGGGCTGGTTAGGCACTGATCGGAAGGTCAGTTGGGCTCTTCCCACTCTCTCTCCCAGCACCATCTTTGCTGCCCATGTGCTCGACATATGTGTATTTAGTATTAGGAAATTTTCATAGAGAAATACAGAAAGACTGAGATTTTTAGAAAGCAAAGGAGATCAGGTATGAAAGAATAGCATAGAAGGAGATACATTTAGCACACAGAGATTAAGATAACAAGTTGATAACTAGTTCTTCAATAACCAAAAACGGTCCTTTAGAAAAGTTTCTGGTATACCTTAGTTACTATCATTTATTCCTTCTATTTGCAGTTATTCCTTCTCTTCTGTCACAACTCTGCCTTTTTGGTGTCATGACTAACCAAAAACATTTCCAAATCTCATTTAGACTACCCTTCTCTTTGTGATTAGCAGTGACCACACAAAATCCCGGAATCTTTGAATTTTGAGAATTAATCTTCATGTGACATCTAAGCATATTCCTGGCATTACTTTCTGTGACCTATTGAACAAAACTTTTTTTTCAACACAGTATCCTAATATAAGTAAAGCATATGAATTCGGGACTATTATCAGGTGTCAAAATGGAAGGAGCAATTCTATATTCCAAGTATGGGTTCTTTATTTTGCATTTACTAACCAATTTTATTTTTGCCAGACCAGAGGCTTAAACTCAGGGATAGGGAATTATTCCTGAGCTTTTTCTTTTTTCCTCAAGGTGAGACAGCTCCTGACCCACAGACCAGACCAGCTCCAGAATGAGAGAGCCACCTTGGGTTCCAGCCACATGGGGATGCTTTGCCACCTCCTCCAGCACCCATTCAACCAGTTCCTGTGAGAGAGAGAGAGAGAAAGTAAATCAGAATTACACGTAAGTCGGGTGCAGGTGGCTCAGAACTCTAATCCTAACTACACAGGAGGCTGAGGATCATATGAGGCTCATGGTTCACACGAGCCCAGGCAGGAACGCCTGTGAGACTCTGATCTCCAAAGAACTACCAGAAATCCGGAATAGGCTCTGTTGGCTCAAGTGGTAGAGCACTAGCCTTTGAGCTGAGAAGCTTGGGGACAGCGCCCAGGCCTAGAGTGCAAGCCCCACGACTAACAATATGTGGACTTCCCACCACAAGAAGTGGACTGAATAGCACCCATGGTAGAGAAGTCAGGCTGAGCTTCCTGTGAACTTGAGGTCATAAGTAGGTCACCTGGCTTCTCTGTGCCTCGGTTTCCCTAGCTGCAAAACTCAACAGAGTGAAGGATCCCGTTCCTTATGGGGATAGGGTAATGATGAAAGAGAGCCATGTTTTGTTTCATAATTCCCACCTGTTGCACAATTAATAACTGGCCCCACTTGAGTCCTTTCCAGGTATCTTCCTGTCATATGCTCACAGAATTGCTAAGAACCTTATCTGAAGGCTGCTCCCTCTGTGCTTAGCCATGTTCCAGAGATCCCTCTGTATAAATCCATTGTTTCCTCACAACTCTCCTGTGAGGAGACTGAGGCCCAATGGTTGAGGCCTTACCCAGAGCTATACCAGTGGTCAAGAATCGGCTGCTGTGGACTAAGAGTTTGGGATAATCCATCAAAACCTATGACTCAGCATGTCACTACATGTCTACCATTCCAATTACAGAGGACAGGCCTGGTGGGGCATACCTGTCACAGATAGGAGGACCTCAATCCAGCCCAGCCTGTACATATATTGAGTCTCTATTTCAGAAATGCCCAAGACAGAAAGGTGGCTTCTCAGAGCCAGGGAGGGGAAACAAGCAGGGGGTCATGGTACCCCAGAGGGGTGTCTGACACACATAGGAGTGGTGCTGGGGCAGTCACTCACCTATGCTGCTGGAAGAAGCTGTTGGTGTCTGCTCCAGGTGGGGCAAGCAGCCATGGTGGCAGCATTATGGACATATGGGCCCAGAGCAGAGAACCAGAGGCAGAGAACTGGTAGGGGCCTTAGGTCAGCTTGCAGTGCACCATTGTCTGAGGATTGAAACTGGCACCAAATCCGGAAGGTAATGAGGGGGCTGGGGAGTGGGCTAGCAAATCAATTTCCTACTATACTCCAAAGTCACATCGAGTCTCTTGCTCACCACTCAGCCACATCTACATTCCTCAACTGCTGGTAGTGGTGTAAACTAACAGAGGGAATCTAGGTGCTACTGGGCAGCATGGAATGTGGGCGTAGCCACCATTCTTGTATCTCATTGGTCAGAAAGAAACATGAAAGAATGGGGGTGTGGCTGGAATCCTGTGATGCCAGCATCATGGGCAGAGTCAAGATGATATCAGGTCCCCCAGCCCTTTCAGATGGAACTCTGTCCAATTCAATTGGGGACAAGAGGGTGACCTGCTTAAGCTGGATGGCTGTACTGATAGTTGTGTATGTCTGTTTGTTGCCACTCCTGGACCTTGAACTCAGGATCTGGGCACAGTCTGTGAGCTGTTTTGGCTCAAGGCTCACCCTCCACAGTAGAGCCACAGGGCTTCTGGCTTTGTTGGCACTGAAGTTGGACAGGGGTTCCAAGGACTTTCCTACGTAGGGTGACTTTGACCATGATCTTCACAACACAGCCTTGTAAGTATCAAAGAGGTTTGCTGAGAGCCACTGTTGCCTGCCTAATAATTGGTCTTTCTGATGTTATTGGACAGACCTGAGAGTTCCCTATCCTTGGGTTGAAGTGGTGGGAGCTGGAGCTCACAGTTCAAATGGCAGAAGATCCTAAGAAACTTGTTCCTCTCCATATGATTACCAATGGAATGTGATATATGTCATGATTTAATGAGCAGTACTTGAATGATTCCAGGATAAATTTATGCACAATTATATTACAGGACACTGATCCATTTTAGTTAATACTTTGTGAAGTATTTAAATAATCACATTCATAAACTGGAGGTATAATGAAATACCTAATATTTGGGCCTCACACTGTATAAAGGTGCCATTATTTTGCCATGACTGGGATTGGAACTCATGGTCTGGGTAACTCTGTTGCACTGTGTGAGAAGGGAAAGCTTGCCTCCTTGAAGTCAAGAAATTCAAGTCTGTTCCTTAGGCCTGAAATCAATCCCCACCATTAGAAAACATCCTATTCATGTACAATTAATATATATGATTTATATTTGTATACATATGTTGACTCCATATTGTGTTCAGTGTAGTTATTTTATTTTTTGTTTTATTCATGTATTGACCATTTATTTTATTGACTATTATGACACATAGAACATTGATTACATAAAAATATAATTCTGCATATGTATTCCACTTCATACCTGACACCCAGGACATTCAGAGAAAAGGAAAACATGGGTCACCATCAGCTTCTTACTCCACGATTCATTGTTTGGGAGTGCTGGCATCTGAACTCATGGCCTACAAGGCCAAATTCATGAATGGGTGAGTGTCAACACGATATCCTGGGGCAAATTGAGTGAACAGGCAGTTCCCAGGACCTGAGATCGTGCCCCAGGTGTTAACAAAATGAGAATAGATTGACATGCAAATGGCAGTATGTTAAAAAATATATATCTTTATAGAGTGCCAGAGATGTCTATACATTATTCCGTTATATAGACTACATTCCTAGCAATTCTTAGGTATTTATTATGCCTCCATGTAATTAATGTTATTGTTTTCATCTTTAAACTATTAATGAAATTAATCAGTGCCATGAAATTATTGTGCTCCTTTAAGTAATAATATTCTTTTAATGCTTCATAAATAATAAATAAAATGAATCAGCCTCCTGCAATGATGCAGTCTAATTTTATAGTATCATCATTCATGATCAACTCATTCAACCATGATATTGATAACATTCCATTGTTTTTCCTATGGATGGGAACCAGTTTCTTAATATCTCCTGTCATTGGTTGGTATCAGGATGGGGATTCGAAATCAGGGCTTATGTTGCCACGTGGGCCTATGGCTTCCCTGATAGTCTGCCAGCCTTCAGCAATGCAAGGTGAAGTACCCCAGGAGGGTGACCGTGCAAAGGAAGAAAATTTAAAAAGGTCATATTTTTTCTGTGCATTGTTTTCCCTGCGAGGCCTGGGGGTCTAGGATCCCAGTATCAGCTGTGGGTCCAGTGGCTGCACTCCCATATAGGGTGATAGAAGCTGAGGCAGAGTTGCCATGACCTGAGTTCAAGTGCCGTACTGAGAAAAGTAAAATAAAAAAATAGCTCCCTGGCTGGCAATTCACACTGTTTATTCTTCCAGACTTTAGATGTGAACTCAGGATATGGGTAAATCTGCAGAAATGTGGATGAAGGGGAAGATCACTGTACTTGAAGATAAGAAAGTCAGGCCTGTTCACTAGTCCTGAATTCAAGCCTCAGCCCTGTAAAACATACTATTTATATACATTGTAAAGATAGGATTTATACTTACGTATAGATGTTCAGTCCATACATGTTTGGTGAGGTTGTTCCTTGTATTTTTGGTTTTATTCATTTAGTTACCGTTGATTTTACGATGATGAAACCCATCCAGTTTAGTACATTGATGACATCCTATCACAGAGCATCTAGATTTGTAGAAATGTTTTCCATTAGGCCTGACACCAAGGATTCTCAGAGAAAAGGAAAACAAGTTTCATACTCAGCTTCTTACTCCACGATCCACGTGTTGGTAGTACTGGGATCTGATTTCAGGGCCTAGCAGGATCCATTGGCCAATAAGTCAAGGTGAACATACGAACCTGTGAGCAACTAAGGAGGTAGACTATTCCCAGTATCTGACATTGATCCCCACAATGGTCCACTGTAGTCATAAATTCATAATTTAAACATAGAATCTATATTGATATACATGTGTGTACAGCATCTTGTATTGAGTGCACTTCTCCTTTTTTGTCTATAATTCATGGAGGTATTGTGTATTTTACTAAGTGTGGTAACACGATATCAGCATACTAAGTGTGCTGACATGGATGATGACCCATTCCCATGGTTATAGGGTTGCCTATGCATTCTCCATCCTACTTGAGACCTAGGACTTTCATTGGAGAGGTAAATGTGTGCAACAACTGGCTTCTGACATAAGGATGAAACTTTTGTCAGTGCTGGTATGTGAACTCAGGTCTGGGTAGCTCTGTTGCATTGTGGAGGAAGGGGAAGCTCATCATCCTTGAAGATGAGAATGTCAGGCCTGGTCCAGGGCCTGATTTAAAATCCAAGCACTAGAAAAAATAGCAAGCTCACCTTTTTTAACCATAGGATCTGTCTTTACCTACAGGTGTGGTATGCATCTTGCATTCAGTGTAGTTATTCTTTTTATTTTGTGTCTTATTCATGGATGTTATTTTGTATTTTATTGAGTATGGTGACAGATATAACTGTGCTGACATGGATGACAACTTTTACCCATGTCTATAGAGTTGCCGATATAGCATTCTCTATCCTTGATGAGACCCAGGGCATTCACAGGACAGGAAAACATGTGCAACCTTGGGTTCCTCACATCAGAATGAATCTTGGCAGGGCAGGAATTCTAACTCAAGGCCTAGCAGGCCCAATTGGTGAATGGGTCCTGGTGAGCACAGCAGCCTGTGAGCCACTAAGGAGCTAGGCCATTCCTGGGACCTGAGATGGAGTCCTGGTGGGGGCCAATATAGCCATAAATTCATAATTAAACAGAAGACCTATATTTCCAAATATGGGTGGGCATCATCTTGGGTTCGATGTAGTCACTCTCTTTATTTTGTGTCTTATTCATGGCTGTATTATGTATTTTCTTAAGTATAGAATGACAGATATAACTCTGGTGACCTGGATGACAAACTATTCCCATGAGTATAGGGTTGTCTATATATTTTCCATCCTAGTTGAGACTGAGAACTTGCACAGCATTGGAAAACAGGTGCAACGACTGGCTTCTCATATCAGGGTGAATTTATGGCAGTGCTGGGAATCGAACTCAGAGCCTAGGAGGCCCCAAAGCCCAATGGATCCACGTGATCACACCAGACTGTGAGCCACTAAGGAGCTGGGCCATTCCCAGTAACTGAGATTGAGCCCCAGGGAGGCCAAAATATTCCTCAATGCATCATTTAAACATGGGATATATATCCACATCTGTGAGTGGACTGCATCGTGCATCAAGTGTAGTTATTCTCTTTATTTTGTATGCTATTCATGTATGTATTGTGTATTTTCGAGTATATGATGACAGGTATAACTTGACTGACATGGATCACAACTTATTCCCATGGCCACAGGGTGGCCCACACATTCTCCATCATAGCTGAGACCCAGGACTTGCACAGGAAAGGAAAACAGGTGCAATAATTGACTTCTGTCATGAAGATGAATCTTTTGGCAGGGGTGGGATCACAACTCAGAGTCTATCAGGTCCAATTGGTAAATGGGTCCATATGAGCCAACCAGCCTGTGAGCCACAAAGGAGCTAGGCCATTCCCAGGACCTAAGATTGAGCACCCCCCACGAGGGAAGAGTGGGGGGCACAATAGTCATCCACTCATAAGCTGAGGGTAGAATACAAATAAGTACATATTTGTATAGAGTAGTAGAGATCCAATCTACCGAGTGACTACCGATTTTTGGATCTTTCCTGATGGCTCCATTTCCATGATTATTGTCATGCTTCATCAACTCTTCTTTACAAATAATCTATACCCCATACCTATAATTTGCTAGTCACATAATACAATAACTACTCATTCAAGGATGGTATCGATAGCATTCCATGACCCTTTCTAGGACCAGAAACCAGTATCTCAGGATCTTCCAACATTCTCTCCTCATAGTAGGGCTGAATTCAAGCCTCAGGCCTGGAAAAGATACTCCTTATATTCATTTTAAATATAGGATTTATACTTCTATACAGATGTTGAGTCCATACTTTGTTTGTTGTGGTTATTCATTTTATTTCTTGTTCTATTCATTTATTTACCATTTATTTTATTGACTCTGATGACACCTATACTATTCATTATATTGTTTACATCCTATCACATAGCATCTAGATTTTAGATATGTTCTCCATCATGCCTGGCAGTGCAAGGATCTGAACTCAGGGCCTAGCAGGCCCAATTCATGAATGAGTGAGATTGAGCATGGCAGCCTCTAGCAAATGAAGCTGTCAGGTGGTTTCAAGGCACTGATATTGACTCCCATGTTTGGCCAAAACAGCGATACATGAATAGGCAGATGGCGGTATACAAATAAATACATATTGGTAAAGAGTGCCAGCCCTCTATTTATGATTGAATGACACCTACTACATTCCTACCAACTCCTAGGTATTTATTATACCACCACGGAAGGAATATTATTCTTTTCATGCTTAATAAACTATTAATTAAAATCAATCAGCATTCTAGGATTATTGCATCCAATTTTAGACTAGAGAGATGCATCAACTTCTCTTTCAATCAGTATTCCTATTTATAGGAATGAGTCTCTTGTGATCTCCTGCCATTGGTGTCAGGACTGGGATTTGAACCCAGGGCCCATGTTGACACTGATAGCCCACCAGCCATCAGCAATGGCAGGTGAGGTCCACTTTGCAGCCTTGTCATTCAGACCCAGGTTGGCCACTGTGCAAAGAGAGAAATTGAAAAAATCCAGCCCTCTGCAGCTCGCCACTTTTTGTGCTTTCCAGCTTTTTTTTTTCTTCCTGAAAGCCTCTGGGCCTAAGATCTCAGGATCGACTATGTGTCTGGAGACTGCACCCCAGCCTAGGGAGATCCAAGCTGAGGCAGAGTTTCCACGACCTGAGGTCAAGCCCCATGGTTGCCCCCCCAAAAAAGAATAAGTAAAAAAATAAATTAATTAACTAAATTAAAAAAATAAAGCTCCCTGGTTTGGAATTTCTACTAGTTTTCTTTCCTAGTGTGGGATTTGAACTCAGGATCTTGGTAAATCTGTAGCAATGTGAGGGAAGAGTTGCCACTACTAGACTTCAAATCCCATGCCAAGCAAAAATGAAAAACTAAGTCACTGATTTAGGGGAAGATAGTTGTGGAGATGGGAAGGAAGTGATGGTAGGCTGAAAACAAAGGAGGAATCAACAATATTCAATAGGAAATATACTCATTATCTTGTTCCTGTAACTGTATCCCTTCTGTACAATCTATTTACAATAAAAACGTACAAAACACAGAAACAATATAGTTCTCTGACAAGCACTTTGGAGGTAAAGGAAGGTTGTGTGAATAGCTGTACAAAATTCTGCACTGTCTTTTTTTAATGTTCAGAAGGGAACTGAATAAACATAGCTGCTTCCATTAAAAAAAAAATTCACTCCCTGTCTTGGAACTGGGGCAAGTATTTCTGCCATTGCTATGATTTGAGCACACCGTCCAGGTAACTATTTTGCCCCATGGGTGAAGGTGAAGCTCACTCTCCTTGAGGAAAAGAAATTCATGCTAGAATTCCCAGGACCTGAATGAAGGTCCTGCATTGGAAAAAGTATTTCTATACATGTGTAATATATTAGATATAATTGCATATATATGTTAATTTCATATTATGATTTTTATCATTGACTTTGTATTTTATTTTGTTTTATTCATTTATTGATTATTGTATTATTATAAACACAATATTTATTACATTTTGCACAACTATTATAAAATTATTCACAATAATTTAGGACATTGACTCATTTTTCATTACTATTTTATTAAGTGTTGAAACAATACATTATTAAATGGAAGCATTTGTCACAGTATTCACATATTTAGAGTCTCTCCCAAGTATGTTTGCCTTATCTTTGGACATCTTCCTATTGGGATTTATTTAGATGATTTATGGTCAGAAGCCTTTTCTTGAGGATACGAAAGTGAGGGATAAAATTGTAAGGGTGGAGATAGAAATGTGGCTTAGTGGTAAAGAGCTCGCTCAGCATGCATGAATGCCTGGGATTGAAACCTCAGTGCTACATACTCAGAAAAAGCCAGAAGCTTTGGAGTGGCTCAAATGGCTAGCCTTGAGAAAAAGAAGTTCAGAGACAGTACCCAGGCTCTAAGATCAAGCCCCAGGACTGTCAAAAACAATAGGCCAGATGCCAGTGCTCACACCTGGAAACTTAGATTCTCAGGAAGTTTATTCTCAGGAAGCTGAGTTCAAAGACAGTCTAGGCAAGGAAAGCCTGTTAGACTCTTATCTCCAGTGAAGCACGGAAAGACCCCGTGTGGTGCTGTGGCTCAAGTGGTAGAGTGTTCGCCATGAGCTGATGGGCTCAGGGACAGTGCCCAGACTTGAGTTAGAGACAAACAATTGGAAAAAAAATGAGGATTCATCAAAGTACTATTCCTATTGGTTAATTAAGAGAACATTCTTTGGGAAATGAACACTGATTTACACTAGAATAGGAGTCAGAGCTCAAGGTTCAAGTGTAGGACATCCATATGCCCTGCCTCTCAGACTCTAGCATTGTAACTTTGTGTCCTACATGGTTCTGAAAGGTCCAATGTTGAAAAGTTTAATATGCTCCCAAAGCCCTTTGTGATAAACAGTTGATTTGTATTGTCAATGTTATTACAATTCTGAACCTAGCAGAGCATCAGTAGCTCAGGCCCGTTGTCCTAGTTTAGGAGGATGAGGTTTCAGGATCACAGGGTGAAGCCAGCCAGAGCAGAAAAGTCTATGACACTCAGACTTCCACTTCTGAAATGTCAGATGTTCAAGAGCTTCCTGTGTTTCCCATGGTACTTAGACTCTAAATGTTCTTAGAGTTCTTGAGCTATAGAAGCAAGAAACATTATTGACCCATCCTGGGTTCAAATGAAGTTCTCAGGATCCAAGCCCTAGCCATGGTAGCAGGAAGAACTCCAGTGTAACACTGGAATTAAGGCAGAAAAGAATTTCAAAAGCCAGGCTAGATGCAGAGACCAGGCCTACAGGATTAGGAGGCCGAATGTACACATTCAACAGGGAAGTGAGCTGCAAAACGACTTCAATCATTCCAGGCACAGCCACCAATGGGGGGAAACCTGAAACATTTGTTAGAGTTACACTAGGGTCAAGCTTTTCTTAGCCTCTTCAAACAATGACTAAGGCTATCTTTATGTTAACAATAGAGAGCCAGTTTAGTGGGGGACATAGTAACAAAGTAGAAAAACACTGCTTTCTGGACTTAGGGAGTTTTTCACTCTCCATCTGTCAGATTTGAAGGCCCTTCTTCTACCTCTCCCAGTCCATTCTCCTTCCTTCATTCTCCACATCATTAATGCAAATCCCCAATCCAGGGAGAGGCAGGGCCCTTTCTCTTCTGTTTCCAAGCCTCTGAGTTAGAACCAAGCTCTGCCCGTTTGACTCTGGGGCCCTTTGCTGACTGAGAAAAGGGAAACAGACAGTCTTCCTGCCCTGTAGTTGTGTGAAGGTAACGCTGGTGGCCTGGCACGCTGCAGAAGGCCTCATGACTGGGAATTGTTCCCTTCTTTCCCAGATTCATCTATCATTTCCTATCTATCTATTTATCTATGTATCTATGTATCAATGTATGTATGTATGTATGTATGTATGTATGTATCTATCTTTCTATCTATCTATCCACCTACCTAGATATCTCTTTGCCAGTTCATGGGTGGACATGGGTGGACATGGGTGGACAGTTCAAGGCCAGGACACTCTCTTTAGCACTCTGCTACTTGAGCCACAGCACCAAGTCTGGCTTTGTGTGTGTGTGTATGCTACCAAGGAATCACACCCAGGGCTTCTTGCATGCTAGGCAAGCACTCTCTCACTAATCCATATTCCCAGCCCCCTCGTCTTTTCCTTAATGGTAGCTTTTACATAAGTATACTGCCATTTTATGTCCCCAAGTTTAATTTTCTGAATACTGGTTACTTCTATGAAACCTGACCTTCTCTTGCCCTGCCTGATTTGTGACTATTCTTGCATTGACCCCATAATAAAATGTAAATAAAGGCTGCTGAGAGCTTCAGTGTTCATCATATAAGGACACAGGCCTGGAACCCTGGAAGAGAAAAGCCATGGGCCTGAAATGAAGACAATGATGCAGTATGCTCAAGGAGCATATCTGAAAAATAAACCAGTAAATAAAAGGAGAATTGCATATGGTCTGTTTGCATTCAGGGAGTTAATATACACACATAACTAGGTAGGGCACTGATACATAACTTGGCCTTGTCTTTTTGAAAAAAAATTGTGCCTATCCCAGGACTTGAACACAGGGCCCACTGCATTCCTCAGCTGTTTTTCCCAAGGCTGAGGCTTTACCACCACCACAGATCCACTTCCAGCCATCTGTTCATTAATTGGATGTAACTGCCTCCCAGGATTTCCTGCCTGGTCTAGCCTCTGTTTCCTGCTCGGCTTTCTCTCTCAAAGCTAGAGCTCGATCCTCTGGGCCACTGCTCCACTTCTAGTTTTCTGGTGTTTTATAAGAGATAAGAGTCTGACAGACTTCCTGCTCAAGCTTACTTTGAAGGGCAATCTCCCAAAGAGGTTTCAAGCGTCTTTCCTCAGGGATTAACTGAGGAGCCCCTCCACACAAACCCTTAATCTAAATTTCAAGAGGCACTAGAGAAAAAGAGATACAAGAAGATGCTTCTAGTGTGTTCTAGATACTTAAGGTTGGAGACACACAACACTCATAATCATTAGATCATTTTATAGGCAAAAGGAGCAATGCAGACATTATGAGGATCGCTCTAGCTTTCAGTCCTCTCATCCTGAGTAGGAAAATTCACTGCAGCTCAATGTTAATTGACAGTGCTGGCATGTCCTCTGGACATTTGCTCCCAAATCCTGTGACACTCATTTGTCACTTTTGGCTACAAACATGTGACCAGATGAGAAGATGAAGAGTGAAAATCCTTCTTAGAGAAAGCAGCTATGTAGAATATTGGGTAGTTAACCTATAAATTCAAATCATTGGAATGACCCTGTTAAGAAGTCAGATTTTCCAGATTAAAAAGTGAAGAAGAAAAGAAAGAATGTACCAGTGGCTTCTCACTTTAAAACCAGCTCCTTGGGAGGCTGAGATTTAGAGAACCTGAGTTTGAATCCAGTCAGCATAGGAAAATCCATGACCCTATTATTTCTAAGAGATCACAGAAAGATTAATGCACTACCCTTGAGCAAAAGGAGCTCAGGGACAATGCCTGATCATAGCTCAACCCCAGGAACTGACCACTCAAAAAGAGCCTGTACCGCCATGTCTTTGGATGTATGGATGTATTCCTATAGGTGAAGCTCCAGAGTAGTTATGATGAATGACACCAAGCTAGGAAATTTGTTTTCAGTAAAATGATTTCGTAACAGAGACTGCTTTCATGACAGTGTATAATCCAGGGCTCCCATCACTGTTCCCAGTGTAGCCTGAGGGTTTCTCTGCATCCCAGGCCTGCTGGAAGAAGTCTTTCTCATTGTCTTGACAGGCAGACAAAAGCCCTCACTCCTGTACAGCTGTGTAACAAACAACTCCATCTGGGTCAGATAGTGGGGATTATTTTGGGCAGGCTCTGAAGGTCAGGAAAAAACAATTTCTTTGTACCCCAAACTATCTCTCTCCCCAATGCTCGGGGAGAGCACTGACAGGGAGCCTTCATTTGTGCCACCTCCTGTGGTAGGCCAAGTCCTGTGCACTTATCCTGCCTTTGTGAGACTATATTCCGGTGTTCAGATACAGTGTTCAATAAAATTCAGCAGTCCTTCTGGCAGAAAACTAGGGCACTGAACCTCATGAAATGTTTCATTGAGGGCGATGATGGTCCTATGATTCCTCTCCTAGGTTTCTGGAAGCTTGGGAAATCCAAGCACATAACTGATATCAAAGCTTCCTGTCATCAAGGGCTAGTGAATCTCCTCAGGTTTTGAAACTTTTGACCTCTCCTAGTTGAGCCCTGGGTGGCTAGGTATTGGATTTGAAAACAGGCCTGGGGTGCTGACCATGACCTCAGTACAGAAGCCCGTTGCTTTACCATTTTGTGTAACAGCATCAATTCTAGTCTGTGTGTGTGTGTGTGTGTGTGTGTGTGTGTGTGTGTGTGTGTGTGTGCACGTGCACATGCACGCAGGCTCATACACCATTCCTTGAGGTTGAAGTCAGTTGAAGTGAGGACCTGAGTACTGTACCTGAGCACTATAACTAGTTTCTCTTGTACAAGGTTAGCCCTCTCCCACTTGAGCCAGAGCTTTTTTTTTTAGTGATGTCCTGAGTAATCAAACCCAGGGTTTCATATATGAAAAACATTTTACTCCTAAGGCACATTCCCAGCCCTCTACTTCAGGTTTGTTAGTTTGTTTCTGTCTTTTTGTTGTTGTTATTGTAGGAGTTGACATCTGGGCCTGGGTGCTGTCCCTGAGCTCTTCAGCTCAAATCTTGTGCTCTACCACTTGAGCCAAAACGCCATTTCAGTTTTTCTGGTGGTCCATCAGAGCTAAGTGTCTGAAGAACTTTCTAGCTCAGGCTAGCTTTTAACCATGATTCTTGGATCTTATCCTCCTGAGTAGCTAGTATGACAGGCATGAGCAACAAACTCCCAACTTCAACTTCAGGTCTCTTAGTGGTGAATTGGAGATAATAGGATCATAGTACCTTTTGTGTCTGGGATAGTTTGGAACCCAGATCCTCAGATCTCAGCTTCCTGAGAAAGCAGGATGACAACCTCAGCTATAGACCCCTAGGCTGTGACCTCTGCTGCAAGGGGGTCCTTGGTTCCACGTGGTGGAGTGCTAACCATGAGCCAAGAGTTAAGGGCCAGCACCCAGGCCCCTAGTTCAAGGTTCATGACTGAGAAAAAACAAAATAAAACAATTGTCTGCAGGAGACAACTCATTACTCTTCAGAAATACATAATTTTTCCCTGCCATGGAGACATATCTGAGAGTCAATATTCTTGTCTGCATAATCATCTCAGTTGTAGAACTCTTACAAGGACCTGATGAAAGAATGCAACCTGTGAAGGACTCAGCACAGAGCACTGTATGAAGGACTCAGTACATAGCTCTATTCAACAAGCTGTCATTAGAATTATAGTGACAATTCTTCCACCTATGTCATTTTTTACATTTATGACATCCTATTACATAGCATATAGATTTGCATCTGAATTATACATCCTACCTGTCACTGAGCACTTTCAAAGAAAAAGAAAATGTGTGTCACACTCAGCTTCTAACTCCACAATTACATTTTTGGCAGTGCTGGGATCTAAACTCAGGGCCTAGAAGGTTCTATTCATGAATGAGTGATGGTCAGCATAGCAGCCTCTAGCCAATTCAGCTGCCAGGCCTTTCCTAGGCCCTGAGATTACAGCCCCAGATGCTGACCCCCATATCGCACTTAGTATAGTTATTCATTTTATTTTTGTTTTTTTCATTTATTTACCATTTATCTTATTGACGGTTATTACACATGAAATATTTATTACATTTATTACATAGGATATAGATTTGCCTATGTATGCAACTTCACACCTGACATGCAGGACTTTCACAGAAAAGGAAAACATGAGTCACCATGGACTTCTTACTGCACGATTCAATTTTTGTCAGTGCTGGCATCTAACTCACAGCCTACAAGGCCCAATTCATGACTGGGTGAGTGTCAGCATGCAAGCCTGGAGCATATTTAGCTGACAGTCATTTCCAGCACCTGAGATCGAGCCCCAGGCATGGACAAAATAGGAACAGATTGCCATTCAGATAGTATTACACAATAAAATATAGATCTTTATAGAGTGCCAGAGATGTCTGTACATTCTTCAGTTATATTGACTACATTTCTACCAATTCTTGGATATTTAGTATACTTCCATATAATTAATATTATTCTTTTCATAACTTAATGAATTATCAATTAAATCATCCACTGTCTGGAAAATATTGCGTCCGTGTAATAATATTCTTTGAATGTTTTTAAAAAAACTCATTAAAATCCATTGACCTTCTAAAATCACTCTGTCTAATTGTACAGTAGTATTCAGAAACAGCCAATTCTACCTTGCCATTCATAATCTTCCATCGGTATTCCTATGAATAGGAATGAGACTCTTAAGATCTTCCTCCATTGGTAGGGGACAGGAAGGGGCTTCCAACACAGGGCCTATGTTGCCGTGTTGGCCTATGGCTTTCCTGGTAGCCCGCCAGCCTTCAGCGAACCCAGGTTACCGACATTTTTCAAATGTGTCATTCAGACACAGGATGGTCACCTTGCAAAGCAAACAAAGGTAAAACTGGCAACCATCTGCAAGTTGCCATTTTTTTTTATTTTTCTGTGTCACATTAATTTTTTTTTTCCTGTCAGCCTTTGGGGCCCAGAAACCCAAGTTCGGCTGTGGGTCCAGTGGCTGCACCCCAGCCTAGAATGATCACAGTTGCGGCAGAATTGCCACGACCTGAGTTCAAGCTCTGTGCTTGACAAAATAAAAATAAATAAACAGGTACATATATTCATACATTAAATATATTTAAAATATTATGAGGCTCCTTGGCTTGATATCCATGTCCTTTATTCTGCCTGGCCTGGGAATTGACCTCAGTGTCTGGGTAAATCTGCAGCACTGTGGGGGATGGGGAAGTTCATTGTGCTGGAAGACAAGAAAGCCAGGCCTGTTCCTAGGGCCTGAATTCAAGTCCTAGCACTTAAAAGATTAATATACATATACATTTTAAACAGATGATTTATATTTACATACACATATTTACTGCATATTAAGGTTAGTGTATTCATTTTATTTTGTGTTTTATTTATTTTTTATGTATTTTAGTGAGCATGATTATATATACCATTTTTTGCATCCTATTACATAAGACATAAATTTGCCTACATATTCTACATCATTCCTGAGACCCAGGACTTTCACTGATAAGGAAAACAAGTGGGACAATTGGTTTGTCCACCAGGATTAAGTTTTTGGCAGTTCTGTGACTTGAACTCATGAATTCACTTCATGAATGGTTAAATGTTAGCACAGTAGTCTGATGCAAGTGAAGTTGGCAGGCAAAATTGAGGACCTGAGATCAAGCCCTAGGAATGGCCAATATATAAACAGATAGATGTTTAGATTGCACTGTGTGTGTGCATTTTTGTGTGTATTTACATATGTATATACATCCATAAATATATACAGACAGATAGATATTTATGTAGATTCTAGTGTATAACCCTATATAAAGAGTGCTGTCTATATCTTATTTTTAATATATTCTATTACTACCAATTATTTGGTCTAAAATTATGCCTCTATTAATTAATCACAGTAGAACAGTTAATAAAGAATTAATCAATGACCTATATTTATTACATACAATCTTATACTAGAATGACTAGCTAATTAGTAATTCAATTAGTCCATTTCAAACATTTTATTAGTGTTCCAATACATAGGAACAAGTTTCCTAGATCTTCGGCCATGTGTAGGTGCAGTCCCAGGATTGAACTCAGGGCCTACGTATCTGGATTGGACTCAGGCTTTACTGATACCCCACCAGCTTTTGTCATGCAAGGTCACATACAATTAAAAGACTAGTCATTGAGATCAAGGAGGGTAACAGTGCTGAGGAAACAAATGTAAAACAGTTGTGTAAAACTTCCTGGGGTTTTCCTCCTCCATTTTTGTTGGTTTGATGTACTTTTGCCAGTGCTGGGAGTTGAACTCGGGTCCTAGGTTCCCTGGATCATCTGTGGGTATAGAAGCTGCATCCCAGGCTATCATAATCATGGTTTAAGACACAATAAAATGGTTCGTTGAGTAAAAGGAGCTCAGGGAAAATGTCTAGGCTAACAGTTCAAGCCTCAGAACCTGCTACAAAAAAGAGCCATTAACTCCATATGTCTGAGGATGTATGCATGTATTTGTATCAGTGAACATCCAGAGGTTCTATGAAGAAACCCAGCTAGGAAATTTGCTTTGAATAGAATGGTTTCATATTACAGACAGTGATTTCAAAACAGTGCATATTCCGGGGTTACCCTCACTGTTCCGAGAGTAGCATGAGGGGTTCTCCATAGCCCAGTCTGCTACAGGAAGTCTGCCTCACTTTTGTAACAGGCAAACAAAAAGCCTCACTCCTGTACAGCTGTGTGACAAACAATTCATCTGGGCCATTTAGTTAGGATGAGTGTGGGCAGGCTCTGAAGGTCAGGAGAAAAAGGCCTCTTTGTACCTCAAGCTATCTCTCTCCCCAGTGCTCTGTTTTGACAGGAAGCCTTCATTTGTGCCACCTCCTGTGGCAGGCCCAGTTCCCTGCACTTATTCTGTCTTTGTGACTATGTTTCAGTGTTGAAACAAACTACTACCATTAATTCAAGAGTTCTTCTGGCAGACAATTGGGGAGCTGAACCTAATGAAATGATTCATTATTGGCAACGGTGCCTCCGTGTGTGTGTGTGTGTGTGTGTGTGTGTGTGTGTGTGTGTGTGTGTGTGTGTGTGTGTGTGTGTGTATACCAGTCCTGGTGCTTGAACTCAGGAACTAACCACTGTATCTGAGTTTCTTCTGTACAAGGACAACACTCTACCACTTGAGCCACAGTGCCACTTCAGGGATTGACCTTTTCTATGGATGTGGTACTGAGTATTCAAACCCAGGGTTTCACACATGCAATGCAGTCTACCCCTAGGAAAAATTCCCAGCACTCCACTTCAGATTTCTTTCTTTTCTTGTAAGTTGGAGGAGTTGAAGTTTGGGCCTGAGTGCTGTCTCTCATCTCTTCAGCTCAAATCTAGCGCTCTAGCTCTTGAGCTACAGGGCCCCTTCAGGCTTGCTGGTGGTTTTTGGAGATAACCATCTCAAGGAATTTCCTGCCAGGGCTGGCTTTGGACCATGATCTGAAATTGCTTTGAACCAAGATCTTCAGCTTCTTAAGCAGCCAGGATGATAGACCTCAGCTAAAGACACCTAAGCCCTGCACTTTGCTGCAAGGAGGTCCTTGGCTCAGCATGGTAGAACTTTAGCCATGAGCCCAAGAAGAAATTCAACACCTAGGCTGTGAGTTCAAGGTTCATGATGGTGAAAATTAAACCAAAACAATTGTCTGCAGGAGACAAGTCACTAGAGCTAAATACATACATAAATTTGGCCCTGCCCTGGGGACATATCTGAGCCTCAACTTTCTCATCTGCACAATCATCTTACTTGTGTAGCTCTTATAAGGACCAGATGAATGAATACTACTCGTGAAGGACTCAGCACATAGCACCCCGTGAATGACTCAGCACACAGTACCCCATGAATGATCCAGAACCCCATGAAGGACTGAGGACCAAGCACCCCAGGAAGGTTTCTTCACATTGCTGTATCATATAAACTGTCATTAGATTTAAGGTGCTTTCATCAGTATCACCACTCTTTCACATACACGTCACAAACCACACAAGTTCACATCTTATGGTTTAGGGGGGTATTTTTTTGTGGGGAGTATCATCAGCCTCGGGGATTTCACTCATAGGTTGGAGGTACTGTCCGAAGAACTTTTCCTCAAGGCTAGAGCTCTACCATTTTGAGGCACAGCTCAGAGCCTTGCAGACTTCCTGTCAGGGCTGAGTTTTCAACCCACCAGTGTCTGATCTCATTCCGCAAGCAGCAAGGGGTAAGCCAGCAGCATCTGGTTCCATGGTGCTGGGTTGCAGCTGTTGACCTCTGGCTAAGTCATGTTAGGTGGAATCCATTGGCTTCAGACTCCCAGCTTGCTCTGTGATGAGGTATTTGAAATCCTGGCCTTCTATACTTGCAGTCAGAATATTCTAACTTGTTTTTGGTGCCAGTCCTGGGGCCTGAGTAAGGGCCTAAACACAGTCCTTAAGCTTCCATGCTCAACACCAATGCTCCACTTCTTGAATGGCAGCACTACTTGTGGTTTATTCTGTGCATGTGATATTGTGGAATGGATCCCAGGGCTTCATACATACTGGGCAAGCACTCTACCACAGAGCCCCAGGAATGACAAGTGTAGAAATAGATATGTAGATTGTTACACACACACACACACACACACACACACACACACACACACACACACACACACACATATATACACATACATATATAAGTATATATATGTATGTATAAAACAAGACAGGGATGTCTGTATAGTAATTAATTATATATACTATGTTACTCCCAATTATCAAGAAATTATTCCTTCCTTTATTTAAGTATTATGGTTGAATACATAATAAAGTATTAATTGAAAATTAGTCAATATACTATAATTATTGTGCATAATTTTATAATATAATCATACACTAAATACTAATGTAATTATTACTTTGCAACATTCCATTTGTATGGATATATATCAGAATGCATATCTTAGGCTCTCCCGCCATTCATAGGTGGCAGTCCTGGGATTCACACCCGGGCCTAGGTTGTTGATTTTGGCTATGGCTTCCCTGATAGCCCACCAAACTTCAGCAGTGCAAGGTCATGTACACTTTCCAGGCCCTGTCATTTAGAACCAGAATGGTTGCAATGCAAAGAAAAAAAACATATAAAACCGCCTTCTGGAACTTCCCAGTTTTATCCTTCTCCTTTGTTTTCAGTTTTGGGGCCAGAACTCTGGGTCTGGGTGCTGTGCCTCAACTCTTCAGCTCAAGGCTATCGCTCTACCACTTGAGCCATAAGACTACTTCCAGTTTTTTCTACTTATGTGGTGCTGAGGAATCTAACCCAGGGCCTTATAGGTGCAAGGCAAGCCCTGTTTACTGAGCCATCTTCCTAGAACTTCTACTTTTTTTATGGTCCCAAGATTTGAACTCAGCTCCTAGGATCTCAGGATGGGCTGTGAGTCCAGAGGCTGCACAGCAGCCTAGGATGATCAAAACTGAAACAGAGTTGCACGAGCTGAGTTCAAGCCCCAGGCATGGCCAAGAAAATATTAAGGCACTGGCTTGGAATTTGCACTGTTTTTCTGGCAGGCCTGGGATTTGAACTCAGGGTCTGGGTAAATCTGTGGTACTATGGGGGAGAGTAGGCTCGCCGTCATTGAAGACAAGAATTTCAGCAAGAATTTCTAGGGCCCAATTTCAAGCCCCAGTACTGAAAAAAATAATATCTATATATGAGATCTATTTACGTGCATGGGTTTAAAACTTATGACATTTATTACCCTTATTTTTATTTTATTTAGTAATATTACATATATAGCATCTATTTCATATATTACATCTTATCACATGAATCTATTTGCATATGGATTATACATCATACTGAGACCCAAGACTTTCACAGACAAGGAAAAAATGTGTCAAAATTGGCTTCTGACTCAACATATAAAATTTTGGCCATGCTGGGATTTGAACTCACAGCCCACAATGCCCAATTCATGAAAGGGTCAGTTGTAGAACAAAATCCTTTGGCAAACTGAGCTTCCAGCCAGTTCTGAGGACCTGGGAACAAGCCATAGTAGTGGCTGATAGAGAGAGATAGAGATAGAGATAGAGATATATCTCTATCTATCTATCTATCTATCTATCTATCTATCTATCTATCTATCTATCTATCTATCTATCTATCTATCTAAATGTCTCCAGAGATATAGATATATCTCTATCTATCTATCTATATCTCTACAGAGATATAGATACATATCTCTTCAGAGATATAGATAGACAGATAGATAGATCGATAGATAGATAGATAGGTCGATAAATAGATAGATAGATAGCTGTAGATGCATGAAATAAGAGAGAGATGTCTGTATACTATGAAATTACATATACGATATTACTATTGATTACTGGGAATTAAATTATTCCTTCCTTTTTTAAGGATCATGATTGAATACATAATAAATTATTAATAGAAAATTAGTCATTGTATTATAAATGTTGTGAATAATTTTATAATATAATTAAACACTAACTACTAATTTAGTTGTTACTTTTATAACATTCCATTTGTATAGCTGTACATGGGAATGGGATTTTAGAATCTCTGCCATTCATTAGTGGCAATCCCACGATTCGACCTCCAGACCTAAGCTGACAGTTTTGGCTATGGCTTCTTTAATAGTCCGCCAAACATCAGCAATGCAAAGTCATGTACTCTTTCTTGCCTTGTCATTTACATCCAGGATGGTCACAATACAAAGGGGAAAAAAGTAAAAAACCACCTCTTGAACTTCTCAGTTTTATGCTTCTCTTTTTTTTTTTGCAAGCCCCAAGATTTGAACTAGGGTCCTAGGATCCTAGGGTTGGCTGTGGCAGAGATGCCAAGACCTGAATGTAAGCACTGTGTTTGGGCAAAAAAATAATAATTATTATAAGGCCCTGATTTGGAATTTGCAACATTTTTCTGGCAGGCCTTTTATTTGAACTGAGGGTCTGGATAACTCTGTGACACTATGGGTGAAGGGGAAAGGCTCATCGTCCTTGAAGACAAGAAATTCAGATAAGTTCCCAGGGCCTGAAATGAAGCCCAGCACTGGAAAAAAGTATTATTAATATATGAGATCTATTTTCGTGCATGGGTTTACTGCGTATGATCTTTATTACCCTTGTTTATTTAGTACTATTACCCATATAATAGTTCTTTTATTACATCATATCACATAGGATATATTTGCATATGGATTATACATCATACTGAGACCCAGGACTTTCAAAGAGAAGGAAAAAAAGTGTCAAAATTGGCTTCTTACTCCATGAATAAATTTTTGGCCATGCTGGGATTTCAAATCACGGACTACAATGGCCAGTCCATAAATGGGGTCACAGTCTTAGCACACCAGCCTCTGGCAAACTGAGATCCAGAAAGTTTTGACGACCTATGATCAAGCCATAGGAATGATCTTTCTCTCTCTCTCTCTCTCTCTCTCTCTCTCTCTCTCTCTATATATATATATATATATATATAGATAGATAGATAGATAGATAGATAGATAGATAGATAGATAGATAGATATAGATAGATAGATATAGATATAGATATATAGATATAGATATATCTATAGATATATATATAGATATAGTTATATAGAGAGATATATCTATACATCTCTATATATCTATAGATTTATAGATATATAGAGATACATATATAGATATATATAGAGAGATATATCTATATCTCTCTATATATATCTATAGATCTATAGATATATCTATAGAGATATATAGATATCTATAGATATATCTGTAGATATATATATATAGAGAGAGAGAGAGATCTATAGAATATAGATATATATCTATATATAGAAAGAGACATAGATAGATAGATAGATAGATATGTATATATATATGCATACAGAGAGAGAGGGAATGTGAGGATATTAAATTATATATACTATAACCAATTATTAGTTATTAAATTATGCCTCCATTTAATGAAGTATCATGTTTGAATACTTATAAAAGCATTAATTAAAAATTAGTCAGTATCCTTCCATTAGGGGAATCATACCGTGGTGCTAGAATGGAAGATATAAATCCAATAAATTTTCTGTGGCATTCTAAAATAGAATCATGACTTTACTGCAAAATTAATTGTTACTTGTATTACATTCCATTAGCATTCACATGAATATGAATGAGTTTTTCAGGATCTCCTTCCATTTGTGGGTGGCAGTCCTGGCTTTCAAACTCCAGGCCTGATTAGTTACTTTCGAATCCAAACCATTAGAATGACACCTTGAAGATTTCAGATTGTTAAAATTACAAAAAAGCACAAAAAGAAGACAAGAATCAAAGGAGCCAGGGCTTCTGCCTGTAATCCTAGCTCCTCACAAAGCTGAGATGTAGAGAATGACAATTTGAATTCAGCCGTGGCAGGAAAGCCTGAGACACTCTTATTTTTAAGAGATCACAGGAAAAAAAAACATGAATGAGGCTGTGGCTCAAGGACAGAGTGCTACCATTGAGCAAAAGGAGCTCAGGAACAGGGCCTAGACTCATAGAACAAACCTGGAACTGCCCTCCCTGCCCCCCACAAAAAGGAGGCAATAACTCTATATCTCTGTGTATGGATGGATGATGTAAGGATGATGGGCATTCAGCAGGTTGCCCATGCCCAGTCCCCCAACCTGGGCAAGCTGGAACAAGCCCTCAGAGAGTACTAAGTCTGAGCTGGAAGCTTGAACAAAGTATTCTTCTCTGCCATTTAATAACTGAAGCCTTAAGTTCTGGCTGAGGTGTCCAATCAGGACACCTAGCAGCCAGCCAATGCCTCCAGGGAGATCACAGTAACTAGACTGTAGGAGTTGTCAAAGTTTCTGGCTCCATATTCTCTATCCCTCTGAAGGATGTGAGCCTAGACCTCTGGGGCCTAGTGGCTATCACTCATTTATCATTCTCATTGCTGAGTCACAGTCTGGTCCAAAATCTTGGCAAAGATATGAAATAGCAATATATATGCCGAAAGGGATATGCCAATAAATCTCACCCTCATAACTCCCGTTAGAAGGGAGCTTATGTGGTGCGAATGTGGCTTAGTGGTAGAGTGCTTACCTAGCATGCACTAAGCCCTGGGTTCGATTGCTCAGTACCACAGAAAGAGAAAAAGCCAAAAGTGGCACTGTGGCTTAAGTGATACAGTTCTAGCCTTGAGCAAAAGAAGCTCAGGAACATGTCCAGAACTTGAGTTCAAGCCCCAAGATTGGCAAAAAAATAAGTGAGCCTGATGAGACATATTCTTCTGGGAATCAGAGGATGGCCGAGGTTATAGGTAAGAGGTAGGGTAGAGGGTAAGTGTTGGTGTTTAACCTCTGTAAGCTACTCGGGAGACTTAGATCTGAGGATCCCAATTGCAAGCAGGAAAGTCTCTATGAGACACTTTTCTCCAATCAATCACAAAAAGACAGAAGTAGAGTTGTGGTTTAAGTACTAGAGTGCTAGCCTTGAGCACAAAAGCTCAGGGATGGGATGGCATCCAGGCCATGAAATCAAACCCTAGGACTGGCACGCACTTGCACACACACACACACACACACACACACACACACACACACACACACACACACACACACACAAGATAGAGCATTTGCCAATCAGCCTGCACAAGTTCCATCTCTAGCAACTCAATATGAAAAGAAAGTGGGAGAAGGGAAGGAAATACTTGCTCCAGGAGGTGATATAAGCAGTGCCAAAATTCCACAGGAGTTCTAAGATGTGGATTCAGGGCAGACGGCCTCAGGCATAAGGTACAGCATGGGCAAAGTTCCTGAGGTGTAGAGCAGTTGGTGTGGGTGGAATGAAGGTTCTGTGGCTTCAAGCAAGTATGGCAGGACATTCAAGGCTGAGTCACAGGTAGGGCAGAGGGTGGAGTCCCACAGGGGCCCAGGGTGAAGATTAGCTCGGCTTTTTCCCAGGGACCCCATCCATTTCCTGTGGCTGGAATCGTATTTTTAACAGTTCCTGACCCTCAGACCTCCTTTGCATGTAGAAATCAGGGCAAACGCAGGGAAGAAGGCTTGCTTGACCCGTTGCAACAATGAGAAGTACAAGTTGTCATGTCTAAAACGAACTTTACAACTTTGGAGGGGGGGGAGGATTGGGTGGGGTGCCGAGGGGAGGCTGGGAAGGGATGGGAAGGGGAAACAAAGGAGGAGGCTACAATGCTTGATAAGAAATGTACTCATTATCTTGCGCATGTAATTTTAACCCCTCTGTACAGTATTTTCACAATAAAAAGAAAATAGAAAAGAAAAGCTTCTAGCCCAATGCCACCAGTGGCTCAACCCCTGTAAATCTTAGCTACTCAGGAGACTGAGATAGAGATCTTTTGAGAAGCCAGCTCAGGGGAGGAAAGTTAGTGAGACTCTTCTTGCTGATGAACTACTAAAAGCCAGAAATGGAGCTGTGGCTCAAGTGGTAAAGTGCTAACCTTGAGTTAAAATGTTAAGAGACCAGAGCCCAGGCCCTGAGTTCAAGCCCCAGTGCTGACACAGAAAAAGTAAAGAAAAGCTTTCAGGAGCTCCTAGTCCACTGTGGTGAAAGACTAGTCCTCAGAAGACTGAGATGTGAGGACCACGGTTCAAAGCTAGCCCAAGCAGGAAAGTCCGGGAGACTCTGATCTCCAAGGAACCTCAATAAAACCGGAAGTGGCTCTGTAGCTCAAGTGGTAAGCTGAAGAGCTTAGGGACAATGGCCAGGCCCAGAGTTCAATACCCATGACCAACCTCTTGCCTGCTTGTACCTCTGTGGCTCTAGGCAGAGTACTTTCCAGTGGGCCCCTAAGGGTCTCCCAATGTCTAGGTGTCCTACAAGTCTTGGGAGCAGCCTGTTTGGAGGCCATTGTCTACAGAGAAAGACATAGTACCAGAAAAGGGTGGAGCCTTTGGGCATAGAGATAATCAGAATGGCATCTGTCATGGATGTGATATGGATCTGAGTAGCAAATTGACGTCTCAGACCACAGTTCTGAGCCAGGAGGGGCAGAAGCTGCAAGATGTCATACCAGGTAATGCTCATTCATGAGGGTATCACAAGAGTGTGAATTTGTCAGGCACACCTTGGGCAAGTGTTGAGTTGGGCTCATGAAAGACTTGTAGGCTCAGGAATCCACAGCCAGCTGGCTGATGCTTGTAGCAGTAGCTGTCCCTGGAGTCCCAGGGCCCAGAGGCCTGCTTTCTTCACCAGTGCTCAGGGACACATGAAGGTCTGCAATCATGGGCCGACTACAAATGAGCATCCATAGTGCCCTCTCCTTAGTCCTGTGGCCTAATGCACAAATGGAGGGACTGGTTCCATGGAACTTACTTCCATGGCCCAGACCCCTCAGCCCAAGAAGGATTTAGGCAGAAAACACTTGATATGCCTGTAGAGTTTACTGTGACAATGCCTCAGGACTGCCCCCAGTTCTAGCTCAGCTCATCATTACCACCTTCCTGGGTATGTGTTTGGTGTGTGTGTGTGTGTGTGTGTGTGCGCGCGCGCGCAAGTGCATGTGCGCGCACACATGAACGCATAAGCACCTTGGTTCTAGGGCTTGATCTCAGGGCCTGGGCTCTGTCCCTCA
The DNA here is from genome assembly GCF_024711535.1 of Dipodomys merriami. Classification (NCBI taxonomy): domain Eukaryota; kingdom Metazoa; phylum Chordata; class Mammalia; order Rodentia; family Heteromyidae; genus Dipodomys; species Dipodomys merriami. Next base: position 53,272 of record NW_027203136.1, read on the forward strand.
CATTTTTCATTCAGGGCTAGCACTCTACCACTTAAGCCACAGCTTTTCTTCCAGCTTTTGGGTGGTTATTTGCAGAAGAGAGTCTCACAGACCTTTCTAACTGGGCTGCCTCTGAATGGCAATCCTCAGATCTCAGACTCCTGATGAGCTAGGAGTATGAGAGCATGAGCTATTAGCATCTGGCCACACTTCCTTTCTTGGCTAAAACAGATTACCTCTCTCCAAACTGAGCACCCATCTACAGCTACCCCTCCTATACCTGGCTTCGGATGAAACATAACCTCCTCCCCTGAGGAAAAAGAATGGGATCAGGTTTGAGTTTTATGTTCTTCACAGTCAGAAGCTGGTGGAAGCCGATGTGGAGGTCTGAGATCTGGGCCAGGGAAAATAGATAGCTGTTAGAACAGAAGAGTGTAGGAAAAGACATCCATGCAGCTGGATGCCAGTGGCTCATGCCTATAATCCTAGCTACTCAAGGCTGAGGCCTATGGATCAATCAACATTCAAAGCTAGCCTGGGCAAAGTCTTATCTTCAAAGAATCACGAAAAAGATGGGAAGCGGAGCTACTCTAGTTCAAGTAGTACAGCACCAACCTTGTGCAAACAAGCTAAAGATACCTAGGATACCACCTAGGCTCTGAGTTCAAGCCCTGGTAAACACACACACACACACACACACACACGCACACACACACACACACACACACACACACACACACACACACACACACACATACACACACATCATTAGCAGGTGTCAGTGGCTCATACCAGAAATCCTAGCTACTCAAGTGGTTGAGCTCTTAAGGCAGCAACTTGAAGCCAGCCCAGGCAGGAAAGTATGTGAGACTCTTCTGTCTACTCAGCTACTAAAAAAGATGAAAGGTGAGCTATGGTTCAAGTGTCAGAGTGTAAGCCTTGACCAAAGAAAGCTCAGGGACAGTGCCAAGCTCTGAGTTCTAGCTCTAAGATTTTTTTAAAGACACCCTACACCCCATTCAGGCCATAAATTCTGATTTTGGTCTTCCTAGATCTCACCTCTGCTCCTGCCACTTCAACAGCACAAGTGGCCGGTGTGTGGCCAGCACTGGGTAAAGAAGTAAACTTACACAAGGGGGACATAGCCAGGTCAAGGATAATGCCCCAGAAAATTGAGGCACTGGCCATACCAGTCTCTCATCCCGTAGTTCTCTGGCCCTGGAGCTCAAAGTCTGTGCCTCTGTATTCTGGACATCTGGAATTGTCTAGAGGCCCTGCTAGCGTCGGAAGATAGACTTGCTGTGAAAAGATTTGTTGACATTTCCTAGCCATCGACCAATATTTTCAAGCCACCTTGGCCTCACCTCCCATGTAACCCCGGATCACCCTTGCTGGGTTAGCTTTCAGTCAGCTATCAAGCTCGAGTTGGTCAGAACAACTGGCAACCATCCTTCCCCCAACTCCACTGCCAGCTGGCTGGGAGTGGGACATACAGTACAGCCAGAGGCCCAGCTGAAAAAAAGGACGTTGCATGACTGACCCTGCCCCCCAGAGGCAGTGGAGAACATATGCCAGCTGGCCCTGCTGACACAGAATACTCTGGAGGTGGACAAAGATATGGATAGCAAAACTTGGGCTCCAAAGGAAAAGTGGAATATTTAGGTCTCTGACAATTTAAGACTCATTGTAGATACTGATACGGGGCTAAAGGCAAGGTTGCAATGGAGAAACGGCACCATCCGAATATAGGAATAGGCAGACAGGCACTCAGGAAGTGGACAGAGAAAAATGAGGGAAAAATACACACACACACACACACACACACACACACACACACACACAGACACACACACACACACACCCCAACGGGTAGCCCAAGGTCTCAGCAGTCCTTGAGCACATGAATATTCCAACCCCCAAGAAGATGGCAGTATTGTTCTCTGAACAACTGTAGACAAAACTCAGAGCCTCTCACACATCTGGAATGGCTCCAAACACAGCAGGACATTTCCTACTATACACACAGCTTTTTGCCAGAATTTGTTATTTTTTATTTCAGTTTTCTCAAGGCTAGCATTTTATTGCTTATACCACAGCGCCATTTCTATCTTTTGCTCGTTACTTTCAAATCAGAATCTAATGGACTTTTATTCTTGGTCTGCTTTCAAACCACAATCCTCAGATTTCATCTTTCTGATTAACTAGGATTAAAGACATGAGCCATCAGTGTGGCTTCTACTTTTTCCTCTATAGTTATCTAATGCACATACTTAGATAGCAATGTAAACCTGAGAGTATAGAAGCAAGATGTACAGTGATGATACTGTCCTGTCAGAAATTCAAGTTAGTAATGTAAATTTCTTCATAAGACCATAAACAAAAAATACCATGATACTGTGTAAGAGAACTCACTATTGAACATATGAGCTTTAAGAGCTTTCTAATAGATCCATTATTTATTGTTACCTAACATTATTAAAATGTATGAGGCATTAGTAAAATAGAAGTCCTATGCATGACTACATAAATTCATTGTTTTTTTTAAAGACACTTGTTTTCATCTAAAAAAGTAGGCCTGTCTATTGTCTTCATGTGATTTTGATGATTGAAGGTGCTTAGTGAGAAGGTGAAAATGTATTAGTAGTCCTAAACTATCAATTCTCAATTTTTCTTCTTGGAGAATATAATGATCAAAGCAATAGTTCAGAATCAGCAAGCAATAGTTCAGAATCATGCTTCCAGTGCAAGTGGATCACCAGTAAGAAATCCTCAATACCATTTTACACAAAGTTTTGTCACAGATACAATCTGCCTGCCTTCTCTAGCTGCTTTACTAGCTTGGACCTATTTCTTTATTGTACAGGAAAAGTGTGATTCAACTGATTTCAGTCAGATCTGTTACTATAATTACCCAGGATTTAGATTCTTGTCTGTAATTTGGTCAAAGCTATGTCTCTTTATGTAGGCTACTAAAATGTATTTACTAATTTCAAGTAAATACATAAGTTCTATTTCAATCTTTTAAAAAAATACAATTTTGTTTGCTCTATCAATTGATCAGAGTCATGGATTTTGTGGCTAGCTAGGTCACTGCACATCTCTATCTCTCTTCCTTTCTCTATTTCATGGTTCTCATAGATAATATGTTTGCTCCATAATTATCCTAATTTATTTTGCTTTTATATTTTTGGTTGCATCATTTCAACTTTTTGTTCTGCCACTTCCCAAATCATTTATATAGAAGGCATTATTTCATATTTTCTCATTCCTAGAATAAGATGCACATGAAGATATCACTGGTCCTCATTTTCAGCCTGTACCTTTGAATACGGAGGAACATCTTTCCTCTGTTCTCCATCAATTCCCTACTCTCCAGTTAGAATAATTTCAAATAGTAAAATTAGAAAAAGAGAATAAAAATCATGGTGAAAAAAGATATGCAGAAAATTCACCGGATATTTCTGACCAGTTCAACCAATGTGAACTATTAGGGAAATACATGGAAACCTCATTCCCACTGGCTCTCAAAGTCTCTGGTTAGTCAATTCTTAGGAAGATGAGGAACAGGATGAAAAAGTAAGGAATAGTATCAATTGCAAGACAAAAAATGGAGAAGGATCCAAGTAAATTTCTTCATTGGGCTACTGAAAATATTAAGCTTACTACAGTGCAGAGACTACTTTTCAAAAAGGCCACTCATGTGAATAATAGGGGATGATGATGAGTATACCCCTCTTCATCAGGGAGCCTACAGTGGACACTTAGACATTGTCCGTGAGTTGGTGACTCAAGTGGCAAATGCAATAACTGTAGATGGCTGGACACGTCTGCACAGTGTATATATGTGGAATAATACCAGAGTGGCTTCTTTCTTACTTAATCATGATACAGACACCAATGTCAACTAAAGGCCTCTTGACCCCCTTACATCTTGCTGTTGAGAATTGAGATAGCGAAGATACACTGGATCTCCTTCTGTTGAACCATTATATAAAACCAGGTGTGAAGAACAACTTAGAAGAAACTGCATTTGAAATTGCCCAAAGGATAAGTATTTACCACTACCTCTATGAAGTTGTGGGAGGCTGTACAAATTGTTCTCTTAAGTCCTAATGGTCGGGTTAAGTTTCTTAAATTTCAAAAATGCAAGTCCATCCTTTGTGTCCATACAAAATATTTCCACAATCCAAATAAGGGCAATATCTTTTTTTTTTTTTTTTTGCTCGGTCATGGGGCTTGCACACTGGCCCTGGGCGCTATGCCTGTGTTCTTCAGCTCAAGGTGAGTGCTCTACGGCTTGAGCCACAGCTTCACTTCCAGGTTTCTAGTGGTTTAGTGAAGATAAGAGTCTCAAGGACTTTCTTTCCTGGGCTGGCTTTGAACCATGAACCTTAGATCTCAGCCTCCTGAGTAGCTAGGATTATAGGAGTGAGCCACCAGAGCCCAGCAACATCAATACTTACTGTAAAAATTCATGAATTCCGTGGAATTCTTCAAAGTGAATTGCCTGCATTGGATGTCAAAATGTATTCAAGAGTTTTTGTTTATATGTATAATGATTTCTGCAAAGTTTGTGATTTTTTAATCAGAAATAATTTTAACGTATCTGTTGAAATGAGTAGTACAGAAACTAAAGTATTTCTGGTGCTTGTCTGAAAAAGAATATTTTAAAATATTCTATATTCTATGTTTGTATAATGTTCATAATTTATTTTATTCTTTCCTAGATATACTTTGAATTCTATATTATTTTATAATACATAGGTTCATTAATGTGTCCTTTCAGATTGTATTCGATATAGAAAGTCTTAGATTCCTTTTTTTCCTAGGTCCTAATATTATTTTTCTTTGGGATAAAATGACAATTTTGTCTAATTTCAAAAGTTTTGTAAAGTTTATGCTATGTAAACGCCTTTCTGAGGTGAAGATTTAATACACTAATGTCAAACTAAATTTAATTAAAAGGAATTACGTTTGTTGTTACATTTGTTATTTTGTAATCAACTTTTTAATAACTGTTTTTCATTTCTTGCATCTGAAGAATGAAAAATATGGAATACTTCACAAATTTTCATATCATCCTTGTGCAATTGCCATGTTAATCTCTGTAGTGTAATTTGGGAATACGTGCTGCTGAAGCATGTAGTATCTTCTAAATTTAAGTAGTTAATGATGAAATCTTTATACAGGCTTATATCCATGGGTGCCTACTTGGAACAAGGAATCCTTATTGTTCCTAACAATGCTATTATTTCCCTAAAATTCTGTGAATAGGGGAAAAATTATATGTTCAATTAATTGCTCACATTTGCAATTTTTTGTCAATGACAATTTTAAGTCTTTTTCATTTGGAATTTGATCATACTTTCAATAATTTGTAGCTAGGTCCAAAGGTGATGGCTTTTTCAAGTACTTATTGATCCAACTGACTTAGGTTTGTGAAGCTAATGGATTCAAAGTAAGCCTTGCTTACGGGCTACTTCTAACATTCTGCAGCTGACATTTTCCCAAATGAGGTCTTGCTGGCACAACTGTCTACCTGACCCTTTACTCTTCTCCCATGTAGGAACAGACAAATCAGAATATCTTACAATGACAGCATAGTTTGTTTTACTTGAATAAACCTAATCTTAGTTACAAGGATCATAGAGAGATGAACAGTTCAGTCAGAACTGTTCAGACTACAAGGTATTTTATCAAAATATAATTGTTTATTATATCTAACATTTCAAAAATAGCTAAAGCCAAGAAGATGAGAAATTGATCATATGCATAATTACTTAATGTCCTGGCCTGTCTACCATCCAACCAGGCAGGAACTTACCCTACTGCATTTCTATCACCAAATATTTTCATAGTTGCAGGAGAAGTCCAGATGTTTCTCCTAATTATTAGGCCTTAAATTGGTAATGTTTTAATCACAGTGTTTTCTCTTGCCTCCAGCCTGTAAATCTACAAATGGTAAAGCTTTAGGTCCAACTCTATCAAACACTGAGGTAGAGATAATGGAATAATACTTTAAAACAGAGTTGCCTTTGGTACTGTAACCACAACAGAATAATGCAAAACATGTGTCTTTTTCTTATATTATATATAGTTATATATTTTATATTTATATGTGCTGATTTTATATTTCACACAGTGAAACTTACTAGAATTTGTTGATAATTTCACAAATACATTAATATTTATTTATTCCAATAAATAGAATTGGAATACAAATAATTAGGTTTAAAATGTATATTAGAATATAAAAAGTATCAGCGCAATGTCTTTGGTATAAACTTGTGATACATTCTAACTGTTCTTGGTCTTCTGAATTCACATGGTAAAAAAAAAAAACAATGTTGTTATCCACTAATCTAAAAGGGATTTTACTCTGCTTCTCTGTTTATTGTTTTAACTCGCTGGTCCCAAACTGTTTTTCTCCATATTTCTGAAGCATTCCTACTAATTATTCCCAAATTTTGCTGATAAGATGTCTAACAAATATTATTCTTCTGCATGACACAATGATTCCTAGGATCCCAGGTCCCAGTTACCGGCATCATCAGATAACAGAGGCAAGACTTCTCACCAAGGTCCATATAACATGCCAACACAAAGTAATTGAAGATCCATCTCAATTTCTAATTTCCTATATTTCAGGGCCCCAATTCCTTGAGATGCAGGAATTAGCAGTAAGCAATTGTGAAATGCACGGCAACTTAAAATGAAAGATGAGATCACAAAATTTGAGAGTATGTACGACAATTCAAACATTCAACTTACAGATTACCAGCCCATATGATGAACAAGTTCACAAAGTGTCATAAGGTTATTTTTAATACCCCTCCCCTATGATTAATGAAAGATTCTAGTCCTGCATAAGTGTGCCAAAAAGTAGTTCCTGGAAGGATAGATCCATAATTGGTTTACCAAGGCCCAGAAAAATTTACTTAGAGTTCAAATGTAATTCAGAAAAACATTGAGAAGATCCTAAGTGCTTCAAAACACTGGGACTTCAGTACAACATGTTTCAGTGGTATAAAAATGTCACTCTCAAACCAATGATAATCTAGATTTAATCTTCTGAAAGTTATTCCTTTTCAAATTAACTTTTTAAAATCACATTCGCCAAAATAACATTTGACAATAGATGATACTTAGTGACATTACAAGTTTTTCAAGTGTAGGGAGCAAGTTACAATAGAGTTGAATTATTTACCCAGCACTAATGCCAAACACGTTCAACCATTCATTAAAGTGTAGAAATAGTACCACCCACAATTTGTGTTTTTCAGTAGGGGCCTTCCAGAAATGTGTTAAATAGATCAGCCTCCCAAATTTCAAACCCAAATATTAGCTAATAAAGTAAATGTCATCATTTAATAAGGTACATTTTAAAAAGTCACAAGTAGTTGTCTTATCATATGTAATAATATGTTTTCCCTATCTGTCTATCATAGGAAGAAATATGACTTAAGTCTTGAATATGGGTACTCATCAGAGATATGACAAACATAAAATCTGTCTTCTATTTCTATCATATTCCTCTATAGGAATACATTTTAGTTTTCTTCTTTTTCCAAAACTTATAGGTAGTAGAAAATATTATCCCATGTAAAATAAAACAATCACACCATTGTACAAAGCCATTTATAAAAACTGGTAGTTAGGAATACATTCTATGCCAATTTTTTTACTTTCTTTTTGACTAAAGATTAATTTTCCAAATGGATGAGAATAAAATCATGTTTAGGTGCTTCACGTCTCCTGTCTTGAAAATATGAATGAATTATGGAAATATAAGCTGACATCAGTTCAAGCATATGCAGTATGGAAACTCCATGAAATGTACATAAACCTTTCAAAGTATTAATAGACAGTGTAACAGGATGACTATCAGGAAGTTGAAAACAGAAAGGAATTATAGTAAAGACATAGAATGAATGAAAAATGAACAAGGGGCAAGTACAGCTAGAATACTCAATGTATACATATGATAAAGGAAGTGGTAAATCTGAAATAAATCTTGGAGAAGGGGTTGGTTGAGAATGATGGAAGGAGTGACTCTGATCAAAGAGCATTGGACAATTAGATGGATATATTTAATTGTAACACTTGCACAACCTTTTGAAATTCAGTTAAAAACACAACAAAAAAACAAAAACACACAAAAATCACAACCAACCTGAAATCTCTAGAAAGTATGAATATGACCTCCCCAAATTTTAAGCAGTTAATGAAGGAAAGGTCGTCTTGGGAAAAGCAAACAAAGCTGTACAAAGAGAGAAGTTTGGGATAGGGGAGAATTTTGAACAGATTTAAATAGATTGTCTAAGGTTATAAATCACCTACATCTGCTGCAAATATTATATTTCTTCTACGAGTTCTCTGTCTGAACTGTATAATCCAGTCATGAGACACACTTGATAGCTTGTGAAGACAGAATGGAAGAAACAAGATCAAGAACCCATTACTCCACTGGAGAGAAAACAATCCTCTATGTTTTCTCTAATCTCTCTTCACTACTCTTTCTTAATACTTTTAAGTCAATTGATTTTGAATTATATTTTTCCTTCTTTCTTCTGACAAAGTAATTCCTTAAATATTATTTGCCATTTTCTTCTTTCATGCTGTTTAATTGGCCAGCGAGTCTATTAAACTTCCCTCTTGAATTTGCTTGCCACGAAACAACATCTATGTCAATGAGAAGAAATCTAATGTAAAACTTTGTCTCCAGCAAACAGTCCAAGAAGCTCTGATCACAAATATTTGACTGCATTTTTTCTTTTACCTTGAAAGTCTTCTTGTGTCTAAAGTCCCCACAAAAATAAGTACTCCATCACTTTTTGGTTCAATCAATTCTAACCTAAAAGATATATTTTGCTAAGAAGATGGTTAGAGGAAACTGAAAAATACCGCACTTTTATCTTCTATCTTAAGACTCTCCTTAGATACCATATCAGGAACAATGAAGTTATTCTATGCAAAATTATTCAATAGATTATTTTTCTCTTGGTCTTGCATTTGTTCACCAAGATGTATGGAGGAGAGTAGAGTTAAATCACCTATACCTAGGAAGACAGTGTCTGTTACAAAAGGACAATGCTTCTATGTACTGTTTCTATGTCCTCCTCTTAGCTCTTGCCTGATTTGCAATTAATCACAGCATTTTGGCTTCAAGTCTAGTGAAGCTGAAGGCCTATATGGGCTCCACCACTGTTACATCTTCATGATTTCTCTTTTAAAACTCTTTTAGTTGCCTCATTTGGACGTGGAATTTATTTTCATATCTTCATTCAATCTGTTCTGTATTGAAGTGAGCCAAATAGGCTCTGTAAAATCACTTTTGGTAGTAAAATTATTAACACAGTTTAGGGCTGGGAAGTTGGCTCTTTGGTAGAGCACTTGCCTTGAATGCCTGAGGCCCTGGGTTCGATTCCTCAGCACCACATAAGCAAAAAGAAAAAAGCCGGAAGGGGTGCTGTGGCTCAAGTGGTAGAGTGCTAGCCTTGACCTGAAGAGCTGAGGGACAGCGCCCAGGCCCAGAGTTCAGGCACCACGACCGGACCTCCAAAAAAAATATTAACACAATTTATATAAAAAAGTTTGGCCTCCCTTCACTGCTGAAGCCAATACGCTTAGCTAGGCTTTCTAAGAACTATGTTTTCTTTCCTTTTCCATTTGTTCAATTCTTTTCTGAACCCAAAACATTTTGGCTTATGTAATAAGAGAAGTCTTCACTATCTCATGTTATTAAGGATAACATGAGCCACTTAGAAATGTGAAATCATTGGTTTGAAGTATCCAATCAGATTTTTTTCTGTGTTTCACTGCTTCACATGCAAAGACATTGTGGAAAGTGTTACAAACAGAAATGTGTAATCCCAACACCTTCTTTCATTGTGGAGGGCACTTTCTCCCTAAATATTTTGACTCAAATTATCTTTTTCAGAGAATTACTGTTTGGTAATTAAAGGTAAATTCACAAATTTTGATGTCTTATTTTTTAAGAATTTGAATTTAAATTCCAGTATATCCTTGTTTCAAACGGTAAGAATATATTTCTTGGGTAAGGGTAATTCCAAGGGAACCTACAGGATTTACAGCAACGTTTCTGAGGTTTGTTTGTTTAGTGTGAAAATGAGCATCTTCACCCACATTGCTTCCTCTCTACTAAGTCTCCGTGAATTTCTTTGCATGAAAGCTTATTCTCCCAGGCAATTTTAAATTTTCTTAATAGGCTAAGTTGTTAAAAATTTTGAACAACTCAAATTTACCTGTCAAACTTTAAAACTCATGAAATTCCTTTATCAGAACCGCGAATTCTCCAATCCTAATTCCACCTTTACCATCAAAAAGTTAACATGATGTTTTCATGATATGGTGTCCATGCAGCTATTATTTTCCAGTGGCTTTGTACTGCGTATACATAACCATATAAGCTGATGCTAAGGAAAATGAATTCCAAGATATGGAACCAGAAATTTTCAATTGCGGTTGTTGTTTTTGATGAACTATGTGATTTGTTTTCTTTGGGTTTTTCCCCTATTGTTCATTCCTGCTGTATTTGATTTTGTATAGTATATGCATTTACCTTAAATAGGGAAGGGAAGATGAAAAGCAAAATGGTGAGACAAAGGACGAAGAGAAAACCAATGCAATATCAACACTCACAAGACAATATATTGGAAATGTACATTACAGCTTGTGAGGGGTGAAGGAAAACTGTGAGAAAAATGAGGGGGGGTAGCAAGTTTGAAATGTTTTGTATTCACTACCTTACAATTACTGTAACCTCACTGTACATCAATTTGATAATAAAATTGAAAAAAATGAGCTACATAAAATGTAATTTAACTGTATTTGCACAGTAAATATTATTCTTTATGTAGTAATATTTTAAAAATCAATACTATTTGACATCTAATTCAAATTAATTACCTCTTCTTTATCAGAGGGTCATCAACGTGATTGTTATCCAACTAGACAATATTTTCATAATATACTTGCTGAATTTTTTGAAAAAGAATAAATTTAATATTTCTCATTCTAAAACAGAAAACCACTTTAATGCTATGGAAACCCATAACTTTTAAAATTAAATAAGTTGTTAAGAGGACAGAATACATGTGTTTTTCAAAATTCCTATGAGAAATAACTATTCATAATTACTAATGTTTAAATTCCCAACATTCCATACCTGAGAGATTCAAAACAGTACTTTTTTGCATGTTATGAAATTCTGCAATAGATGCAGTTTGCAATGGGGTGTTACAGATTGAGAAGTCAACAGAAAAATAGCCACATTCTCATAGAGGATAAAACTATGAAGCATCTGTAATAATTAATTCTTCAAGAGTAAGCAATTTTTTTTATCAGAGTAAGCTGTTATTTCTATGACCATCAATCCCAAGATTTATGCCATGAAGTCATCCTAGCCCAACAGTTTCCAACTTGTAAGGGACACCTTAAAATTCCTTAATTCATATCATGAATAGCTTATCTCTATTGTGAAAAATACTACACCTCTACTAATGTGATGCCCTCCGTGTTCTGGAAAGAACACCACAATAAACTTATCTGCATCATTTTTCCTCCACTGGTATTCTTGTGATCCAATCACTTGCAAATATTATTAATATTTATACTTTTTTAATTATCATAGATATTGAGGAAGCTAAGATCGGAAAATTATGGTTCAAAGCCCACCCTGGCAGGAAGGTTTCTTAGAATCTTATCTCCAATATACTTCTCCGTAAAAGCCAGACAAAATGTGGCACTGAGGTTGAAGTGGTAGGGCACGAGCCTTGAGCAAAAACATGCTCAGAGACACTGTCCAGGCCAAGAGTTCAAGCTCTAAGCAAACCAATAAAACAAAAACAAAGTTGAATACAAACCCAAAACCTAGCATTTTCCTCAATGTATACGGAGGCACATAAATAAGGAAATGGCTTCCTGTGTTACTTATAGGTTGAAGAAAGAATATGTCACACAATTACTCTCTTCGTACCATTTTAAACCAAACCCTCAAAAAATTGCTGTTTTTCTAAATTTATAAATTACTGTCATCCATTTGTTGGCAACTCTGTCTAGATTATTCACATTAACATGGTATACATGAACTGTGGGAATTATCTATTAACTATATTCTAATTATAACTCTCTTGAAAGAATATTCTAGGAAAATAGAATGCCAGAATCATTTGTGAATTTTTCAATTAATCCCTCTACTTAAAAAGAATTTTGTAGTATTTTTAGTCATAGCATCTTTCCATTAATAAATATCAGTTGTTCATTTTAATATTTGTTCCCATCTATATAAAGTATATTTGTTTCCCCCCAAAAAAGAATTTTGTAGTATCCTATAGAATATAAGATTACAAACAAAACCAAAATATATATTTTAAATCTAAATTCTAATTTAGCAAGGTCTACAAAGTCCTACATTAGATGAACTTTGCTATTTCTCCAGGCTTAAGCTTTTGTAATTCTTCAACATTTCTTTGGAATCCAAAAGAATGGTGCTTACTCACTTTTGCAAATTTTTGGATGGGAATAATGAGCCATTTGCATCTAGAATGTTCTGTAATGAAGAGAGCATTTAAAACACAAGTGAGGAAATATATGAGTTGCATTTCAATAGGAAACTTGACTTCTCAAAACATAATGAGAAAATTAGACCCAAATTCAACTGTGTATTCCTTTCTTGTTGTTTTGTTTGTTTTGTTGAGACAAAATTATTCTACCTGGTCCATGGAAGATATCGCAATGTAATTCCATTCTCTAATCTCCTGTCGAAGTGCTAGAATACAAGGCTTGTATCACATTGTCCTGCCATAGTTTATTTATTTACTCTACAAACAGACTAGCAATTCTGAATTTCTCCTATGATCTTATCCACTAGACTGACTGCTCAGACTGTTTATGTACTATCTTCAAAGATGTTCTAACATTTGACAGAAGATATGAACATTTTCATATGTACCTACAGGGTTCCCTGATTCATTGCTCCACGAATCCTATCCCGTTAATAATGTTGCTTGACACTCTTACTATCTCTGATTCCTACCTATGTAAGGTTCTCAACTTTTGGGGGGAAATTTCACTTGAGGGCTTTCTAATATTAAAAATTATCACTTGATTCTAGTCTTACTCAGGATATATTTTTTATTGTTTTCTAACTTTTCTACATATTCTGAGAATTGTTTTATTTGTGTATTTTTGTGTGCACAAGTAAGTCCCTCTGTGTGTAGGTGTATGTTTGTATATATGTATGCAAAAACCTCAAGCTCTTATTCAGCAATCTTGCTCATGACTGGTATTCCAGCTTTTGGCTGTTTAATTATAGGTAGTCTCTCAAAGCCTGTTCTGCCCAGACTGGATGCAAATTGAACTTCTCAGACTCCTTTACATTCTTAGGTTTTATTTTTCCAGGAGTATCAACTTTTGAACTACAAACAATTTTGTGAGTGTAAAGTCTATCCTGTAGTCCAGCTTTTTAACGCAAGAATTAATATAAAGATAGATGGACATATACATTACATATCTTGAGTGTACACTGTTAGAAATATGATCCTAAGCTGGGTGTGGTGAGATCTGAGGATTGGGATTTAAAGCCAGCCCAGGTAGGAAAGTTCTGGAGACTCTTTTCTCCAATAACTACCAGAAAACTGGGAGTGGCACTGTGGCTCACGTGGAAGAGCACCAGCCTTGAGCTGCATTGCAGAAGGACAGCGCCCAGTCCCAGATTTCAAATACCATGACCAACAACTACAAAAAGAATATAAGAAAAGGATAAAAAAAGAAATGTGATCTTAGCCACCAGTTTCATTGCTAGTATAATTCCTATTCTCGCAAGATACACTCTTTTTTTCCATTTAAGTCCATTATCTCATGTATGACTTGCATTGGAAACAGAATCATTCTTCCATTCTCCTTTTTACAAAATTAGGTGATTAGCAAGCGTGATTTAGAAAGGAAGTGGCTTCATGTTCCATATAGGAGTAATGCTTTCTCTATATCACTCCCATAAATCTACATACTGGACTTGGCTTTATTGTTTCAATGTTGTCTTATTTGTAGAGTCTTCTATATTTTACTAAACCGTTTTATATAAACACAGAACTTCTCTCTCCTATTATTGCTATTGTTTCTTTTACTGTTAACTCATGTACAATTGGGAAATTAAGGCACAGCACATACACTCACAAAAAATGATCTGAGAATCTTCTTCCCATTTAAAATTCACCTTAATTTACAGAGCACTATAGAAGTTTGAACAAAATGTACTTATGAATAAAGTATTCATAAGGAATTTAAATTTCATATTTTCTCTTTACTAAATTGTCTCTGAAATACGTGTTACCTCATTTCCAAATGTGTCCTTGTGCTATTTCAATGAAGCCAGAAAACATTCATTTTATCTCGAGCAGCACCATAGATTGTTACTGGAAGTAAGTGGAAGTAACTGTTACTAGATATGGAAATTGATCTCAGGAGAGCAATTGAACATAGAGGAATGACAAAGTTCAAGTTGACTTTTGCTTTCCTTTTTTCTGTACGAGGAAAGAATTCAAGGCTTGAAGGAAACTTTCTCCCTGACATTTCTGAGTGTGTTCTTTACTCATTGGTTTTACCACTTATTGGATGCCTGACTGAGAAAAGTTATTTAGCCATTCTAGCTTCCTATATACAAAGAGAATAAAAGTGCCTGTCTCATGGAGAGTTCATATACTGAAGCCAGTAGCACTGAATTTGCCTCTATAGTATCTATGTTTTCCTACCTACTCATCTTTACATGAGAAGCAATAAGGGGAGTTTGGTAATAATCCCTAGAATTTATATGGCAGAGTGCTATACCAAGGTGCTTTAACAGTTAAATTACAAAAAAATATATACTAAAAAGAAAATCTCAAAATCAGCCTTTACGAAAAGGACACAATTCACACAGAGAAACACACTTAAGAACTATCATAGAGCAAAGTCTTTAAAGTGATGGGGGAAAGAAACTGTCAACCTTGAATTCTTGAAACAGCAAAGATATCTTCAAATTTTAGGGCATAATAGACATTTTTAGGCTAATAAAGTTAGAATTTATTGTCAGCAGATCTGTAAGGTCCACAGAAATTCCTTTAATTTTAGCAAGGAATATTCTTTAGGCAGAATTAAATTATACCAGTGGAAATTTGGCTTTACAAAGATCTAAAGAATGTTAGAAGGGATAGTGAGAGAATAAGGGAGGGGGTAACAATGCTCAACAAGAAATGTACTCATTGCCTTACTCATGGAACTGTAACCCTCTGTACAGCATCTTTGCAATAAAATTAAATTAAAAAAAAACTTGTCTGTAAACTTGTAGTTGAGAATATTACAGAAGGAAACAATATGCCATTTGAAGGCCAGCATAGAACAAAAGGAAATAACTTTGTTTTAAAAGTGTTCTACTGCAAAGAAACAAAGATATGGAGGTTTTGAAGTGTCTTATGGATGGATGTTTCACTCTTGAGATGATTCTCTTGTTGCAGGAGTCAGTTATCAATTCCTTTAGTCTGTTCCTGAGTTTTCCATAGCAATAAAGATTTCAAAAAAGCAGGATCCAGTGAGTATGATCAGCAAAACCAGCCTCTTCTCAGACCACTACTACTTTAAGGAGAGTCCCAAAGAAATACCTAGGGTTTGTGTTGTTTGCTTGTTTGTTTATTTTGTTCTGGTTCTGGGGCTTGAACTCAGATGCTGGACCCTGTCCCTGAACAGTTGTCTTTCTTTCCCACCTGCCCACAAAGCTAGTACACTACTGCTTGAGCCAAAACTTCACTTCTGGGTTTTTGGTGTTTAATTACAGATAAGAGTTTGACAGACTCTCATGCCTGGTTGGCTTTGAACTAAGACAGTAAGAAAGCTAAGTGACATCAACTGGATGGACTTCTCTTTTGAACCAAGAAATATTAGATGAAGTTTACTATAAAGCTAATATTTGACAATTTTTAAAGAAGAGAATATGTTCAGCAAAGAAGCCATAACTTAAATAACTCAGCAAAAGTACATGTACTGACTCCTTTGGGAAGATTTCTATTGACTTCATCATTCCTTTGTGGGAAACTTAACGCCATATTTGCACTTTTTTGTTGATGGTGGGTATGGAACACTGATCCTGGGCACTGTCTCTCAGCTCTTCAGCTCATCAAGAATGCTCTACCACTTTAGCTACAACACCGCTTCTGGGTTTCTGGTGGCTAATTGAAGATAAGTGTTTCATGGACTTTCCTGACCAGGCTGGATTTGAACCACAATCCTCTGGTTTCAACCTCCTGAGTAGCTAGGATTACAGGCATGAGCCACCAGCACCCTGCTCATATTTGCATTTATGTGCACTGAATGACACTGTGTAGACAAAGAA
The DNA here is from genome assembly GCF_024711535.1 of Dipodomys merriami. Classification (NCBI taxonomy): domain Eukaryota; kingdom Metazoa; phylum Chordata; class Mammalia; order Rodentia; family Heteromyidae; genus Dipodomys; species Dipodomys merriami. The sequence continues at coordinate 69,635 of NW_027203136.1, forward strand.
TGGAAATTTTAACCAAATGATGACATTGCAGCTTTTCAGAAAAATTGAGGTAGCAGTAATTATGTCCTCCTTTTCCATTTTGTTTCATTAATGATTCATGAGCTATGTGGCCATTACATTAGCATCCTGTGACATCTGTATAGGTGTATTTAGTATCAGTAAATGTTTATAGACAAGTATAGAAAGACAGATTTTTAGAAAGCAAAGGAGATCAGGTATGAAAGAACAGCATAGAAGGAGATACATTTATCTAGCCTAAGAGATTTAGAATGCTAAAGGAAATGAGGAATAAGCCTAGTTGATAACTAGTTCTTCAATAACCAAATATGGTTCCCTAGAACTGTTCTGTTATACCTTAGATACTATCATTTCTTTCCTTCCATCTGGAGTTATTCCTTCTCTTCTGTCATAACTGTTAATTAGCCTCTGAATTTTTGGTGCTATGACTGGCCAAAATGATTTCCAAATCTCACATAGACTACCCTTCTCATTGTGATTAGCAGTGACCCCACTCAAAAGCCTGGAATCTTTGAATTTCCAGAATTAATCTTCACCTGACATCTAAGCACATTCCTGGCATTAATTGCCATGACCAAGTGAACAAAACTTTTTTTTCAACACAGTATCCTAACATAGGTAAAGTACATGAATTAGGGACTATTGTCAAGTATCAGGATGGGAGGAACAACTATATATTCCAAGTTTGGGTTCTTTATTTTGCATTTACTAACTAAATGTTCATTGTTGTTGTTGCTGTTGTTGTTTTGGCAGTCCTGGGGCTGAAACTCAGCGCTTGGGAATTATTCCTCAGCTTTTTTTTTTTTTTTTTCTCTCAATTCTAACCCTCTACCACTTGAGGCACAGGACCACTTCCAGTGTTTCTTTTTCAGTTTATGTGTTACTGAAGAATTGAACCCAGGGTTTCATGCATGCTAGGCAATCATTGTACCGTGAAGTCACATTCCCAGAACCCTAAATGACTCTTTAGATGGCATTACATTTTCATTCTCTAACTATGTATCATAATTTCAGCCAGAAATTTTTGCTAGAAAAGGGCATTGATCACAGTACTGAATCCAGTAAGGCTAGATGGACAACGAATAACTGTTACGGTCTAGCCATGGCACAGAGGGACTTACCTCATGGAACTGGTACAATAGCCTGAGCGAGACAGCTCCTGACCCACAGCCCACCTCCAGAATGAGAGGGCCACCTTGGTACCAACCACGTTGGGGATGCTGGGCCACCTCCTCCAGCACCCATTCAATCAGTTCCTGAGAGATTGAGAAAAAAAGAAAGAAGGTCAGAATTACACTTAAGCCAGGTTCCTGTGGCTCAGGCCTATAATCTTAAGTACAATGGAGGCTGAGATATGAGGATTGTGGTTTATAGTCAGCCCAGGCAGGAACACATGTAAGACTCTTATTTCCAAAGAACCACAAGAAAACTGGAAGTGGTGCTGTGACTCAAGTGGTAGAGTGCTAGAGTAGAGCTGAGGGGCTCAGGGAGCTAGCCCAGGCCCAGAGTTCAAGCCCCACGACTGAAAAGAAATGGACTTCCCACCACAAGAAGTAGACTGAATAACACACCCATTGATCTAGGGAGCATGGCAGAGATGTCAGGCCCAGATTCTTTCAGCTGGGAGTCATGAGTAGGTCACTCTGCTTCTCTGTGCCTCAGTTTCCCCAGCTTCAAAACTGAACAAAGTGAAGGATCCCGTTCCTCATGGGGATTGGGTATTAAAGAGAGTCATGTTTTGTTTCATAATCCCATACCAGTCACAACATTAATAACACCCACCATCTGAGATCTTTCTGGGTATCTTCCTGTCATATTCTCACAGAACTGCCACAAACCGTATCTGACAGCCCCTCCCTCTGTGCCTGGCCTTGCTCCAGAGATCCCTCTGTATTAATCCCTTGTTTCCTCACAACTGTCCTATGAGTAGATTGAAGTCCAATGGTTGAGATCCAACCCAGAGCTTCACCTGTGGTCAAAAATGGGCTGCTGTGGACTGAGTTTGGGACAATCCATCTAAACCACTGACTGAGCATGGCTCTACATGTCTACCATTCCAACTACAGGGGACAGGGCCTGGTGGCTCATGCCTGTCACAGATGGGAGGATTGTGATCCACCCCAGTCTGAGCATATATTAATTCTCCATCTCAGAAATGCCCAAGACAGAAAAGCTGGTAGAAGACCTGACTGGCAAGCCTAAGGCCTTGAGGTCAAACCTTAATATACCAAAAAGAACCAGAGTCCCAGTGCCAGAGGCTCATGCCTTTAATCCTAGGTACTCAGGAGGTTGAGATCGGAAGATAACAGCTCAAGATTTAAAATAGGGTTGGCCTAACCCATCAGAGGTCATGATGAGAAGACCCAGAGTCTGACCTATGCTGTTGCACTCCATACTAGCAGGACTGATATCTTTACTAAATTTGGCCATGCTCTCTGTCCTCCGGGGAGCCATCCCCTGCAGGCTGTACTCCTAGGTCCTCCCAAGATCCCACTGCCACCAACCAGGCCCAAGGGCCTATGCAGCTCCAGGGTATACAGATCCCTTATTCTTCTAATTTAACAGTGCTCCCAGACTTCAACTATGAAGACCATGCATGCCACAAAAATAGCAGGTAGAAGTTACCAAAGCATTCAGCCTTCTTGTTACAACCCACTTCTACACACACATAGACACACACACACACACACACACACACACACACACACACACACACACACAAACATACACACATCCAGACTGGTGACAGAAGACTCATCCATGTGGCACCTGCAATTTGCCAACTGATGACTCACCTGAGCACAGTCAGGCTGTACAAGGAGAAAGATTCTCTCTCTCTCTCTGTCTCTCTGTCTCTGTCTCTCTGTCTTCAGGTGAAAGGATGACTGAGCACAGAAAACAAGGGTTCACACTGCAAAGGGGATCTATCTTCTGCATCCAATGCCTCCCATCCCCAGAAAAAGGGAAAAGACCGCAGAAGGCAGGTGTGGACATGCTGCTCCCCACCTCTGACTAAAGCCACCAGGTTCCCACCAAGGAAAGGAAGGGTACAGATGTGTGGCTGTGTGGCTCCCACTGCTCCAGGCCAGGGGCTCTGTGGCGTCCACTCCTCACGTAACCTTGCATCTCCCCATTTCCTGGGACACTAGATGCTGGGGATGGGGATGAGATTCTGAGTCAACACCACACCCACCCCTGAGGCACATTTATGTCAGGGCGTGGGCCAGACTGTGGGGCACAGAGGAGGTGCAGTCCTGGTCAGGATGGGGGGTGATATGGGGTCACAGGGAGCGGGCCTGTGTGGGCACCACTCACATGTGCTGCAGACAAAAGCTGTTGGCAACTACTCCAGGTGGGGCGAACAGCAACGGCAGTGGTATGGCAGACATCAGGCCCAGAGCAGAGGATAAGGAGGCCAGGACCAGGTCAGGCCCACAAGCTGGCTGGTGGCGCACTATTGCACCATTGCCTGAGGAATCCAAGAGGCAACATGGGTTTGAGCCAGCAGCACCAGGTTTGAAATGCTGTGCCACGGGGAAGGGGAGAAGGGGGCCGGAGCACAGGCAGGCACATTGTGGGCCTGAGCAAGGCCTCTCCTCCTAGGCCTCGAGTCTCTTGCTCATCACTCAGCCACCTCTACCTTCCTCAACTGCTGGTAGTGGTGTCAACCTACAGAGGGAATGCCAGTGCTACTGGGCAGCATGGAATATGGGCATGGCCACCATTCTTGTATCCCATTGGTCAGAAAGAACCATGAAAGAATGAAGGTTTGGCCAGAATCCTGGGATGCAGGCAGAATGGGCAGAGTCAAGATGATGGCAGCCCCTTTCCCAGGGAACTCTGTCCAATACAGTTGGGGGCAAGAAGATGACCTGCTTTATCTGGATGGCTGCACAGATTGTTGTGTATGTCTGTTTGTTCCCAGTCCCAGACCTTGGACTCAGGATCTGGGCACAGTCTGTGAGCTGCTTTTGATCAAGGCTAGCCCTCTACCAATGGAGCCACACGGCTTTACTTCTGGTTTTGTTGGCACAAGTTGGACAGGAGTCTCAAGGACTTTCCTGCCTAGGGTGACTTTGACCATGATCCTCCTATCACAATCTTGTAAGTATCAGGGAGGACTGCTGGGAGACACTGGTGCCTGCCTAATCATTAGTCTTACTGATGTATTTGGACAGATTTGTGAGTTCCCTATCCTCAGGTTTAAGTGGTAGGAGCTGGAGCCCACAGTTGGAATCCTGGTCCTGCCACCTCCAAATGGCAGGAGATCCTAAGAAACTCATTACTATTCATATGATTACCAATGGAATGTGATGTATGTTATGATTAAATGGGCAGTTCTTGAATATTTCAAGGTTAAAATTATACACAATTATATTATAGGACACTGGTCGATTTTAATTAATACTTTATGAAACATTTAAACAATCACATTCATTAAATGGAGCCCAAATGAAATACCTAAGAATTGAGCATCACATAGCATGGAGATGCCATTTTTTCTGCCATGACTGGGTTTTGAACTCATGGTCTGGGTAACACTGTTGTTGTACTGTGTGGGAAGGGGAAGCTTGCCTCCTTGTATTCAAGAAATTCAGGTCTGTTCCTTAAGCCTGAAATCGATGCCCACCACTAGAAAACATCCTATTTGTGTGTATTTTAAATATAAGATTTATATTTATATACATATGTTGCATTCAGTGTAGTTATTCATTTTATTTTTTGTTTTATTCATGTATTGACTACTCATTTTATTGACTATTATTACACATAGAACAGTGATTACATTTATTACATAGGATATAGATTTGCATATGTATTGCACATCCTTCCTGACACCCAAGACTTTCACAGAAAAGGAAAACATGTGTCACCATCAGCTTCTTACTACACGATTCATTGTTTGGGAATGCTGGCATCTGAATCACAGCCTGCAAGGCCCAATTTATGAATGGGTGAGTGTCAGCATGCCATCTTGTGGCAAATTGAGCTGACAGTCAGTTCCAAGTACCTGAGATAGAGCCACAGCAGTTGACAAAATAAGAACAGACTGACATGCAGATGGTAGTACTCTAATAAATAAATATCTTTATAGAGTGCCAGAGATGCCTATATATTATTTAGTTATACAGACTACATTCCTACTAATTCTTGGGTATATATTATGCCTCCATGTAATTATTGTCATTTTCATTCTTAACAAAATATTAATTAAATCAATCAATATCTGAAATTATTGCATTCCTGTATGTAATAGTATTCTTTTAATGCTTCATACATATTAAATAAAATCAGTCTCCTGAAATGATGGGTCTGATTTTATAGGAGCTTCATTCACAATCAACTAATTCAATTGTGACATTGATAGGATTACCTTGTTATTCCCATGGATGGGAATGAGTCTCTTAGTATCTCCTGTCATTGATTGGTGTCAGGATGGGGATTCGAAATCAGGGCCTACATTGCCACGTGGGCCTATGGCTTCCACAATAGTTTGCCAACCTTCAGCAATGCAAGGTGAAGTACCCTGTGCAACAGTGTCATTCAGACACAAGAGGGTCACCATGCAAAGGAAGAAAATATAAAAAGGCCATCTCACCTCATTTTTCTGTATATTTTTGCCACACGAGGCCTAGGGGTCTAGGATCCAAGGACTTGCTGTGGGTCCAGTAGCTGCACCACAGCATAGGATGATCGAAGCTGAAGCAGAGTTGCCACAATTTGAGTTCAAGCCCCCTGCTGAGCAAAAAAAATTAAAAGAAATTAGCTCCCTGGCTTGCAATTCACCCCATTTATTCTGCCAGGCTTTGGATTTGATCTCAGGGTCTGGGTAAATCTGCAGCACTGTGGAAGAAGGGGAAGCTCACTGTACTTGAAGATAAGAAAATCAGGCCTGTACTCTAAGCAAAATTCAAGCTCCAGCTTTGGAAAACATACTATTTATATACATTGTAAAGCCAAGATTTGTACTTACCTATGGATGCTCAGTCCGTACACGTTTGATGTGTTGTTCCTTGTACTTTTTGTTTTATTAATTTTTTACCATTGATTTTACAGTGATGACACCCATTGCCTTTATTACATTGATGACATCCTATTACATGGGATCTAAATTTGTAGATGTGTTCTCCATCAAGTCTGACATCCAGGACTCTCGGAGAAAAGGAAAAAAGGTTTCACACTTGGCTTCTTACTCCATGATCCAATTGTTGATAGTGCTAGGATCTGAACTCATGTCCTAGCAGGACCAATTGGCAAATAGCTCAAGGTGAACACACCAGCCTGTTTGCAACAAAGGAGTTAGGCCATTCCCAGGATCTGTCATTGATCCCAATGGTGGGCCACGATAGTCATAAATTCATAATTTAAACATAGGATCTATATTTACATATATGTGTGGACAGCATCTTGTGTTTGGTGTACTTCTCCTTATTGTCTGTCTTATGGAAGTATTGTGTAATTTACTGAGTAAGGTGACAGATATAACAGTGCTTACATGGATGACAACCTATTACCATGGCTATAGGGTTTCCTATGCATTCTCCACCCTATCTGAGACACAGGACTTTCACAGAACAGGAAAACAGGTGAATCGATGGGCTTCTCACATCAGGATTCATCTTTTGGCAGTGTTGGAAATTGAACTTAGAGCCTACAGGCCCAATTGGAGAAAGGGTCAAGGGTCACCAGTCTGTGAGCAACGAAGGAGATAGGCCGTTCCCAGGACCTGACATCGAGTACCAGGGAGGGCCAAATAGTAATAAATTCATAATTTAAACATAGGATCTATATTTACATACATGTGTGGACAACATCTTGCATTTGGTGCAAGTATTCTCCTTATTTTGTGTCTAATTCATGGAGTTATTGTGTATTTTACTGAGTATGGTGACAGGTATAACTGTGCTGACATGGATGACAACCTGTTCCAATGGTTATAGAGTTGCCTATGCATTCTACATCCTAGTGGAAGCTCAGGACTTTCACAGGAGAGGAAAACATGTTCAACGACTGGCTTCTGACAACAGAATGAATCTTTTGTCAGTGGTGGGATTTGAACTGGAGTCTGAGTAGCTCTGTTGCACTTTGGGGGAAGGGGAAGCTCACCATTCTTGAAGACTAGAATGTCAGGCCTGGTCCAAGGCGTGATTTGAAGCACCAGCACTGGACAAAATAACAAGCCCACCTTTTTTAAACTTAGGATCTCTCTTTACCTACAGGTGTGATATGCATCTTGCATTCAGTGTAGTTATTCTTTTTATTTTGTTTCTTATTCATGGATGTATTGTGTATTTTATTGAGTATGGTGATAGATATAGCTGTGTTAATGTGGATGACAACTTATTCCCATGACTATAGAGTTGTCTATATAGAATTCTCCATCCTCGTTGAGACCCATGACTTTTATGGGACAGGAAAACAGGTGGATCAATTGGCTTCTCACATCAAGGTGAATCTTTTGGCAGTGCTGGGATTTGAACTCAAGGCCTAGCAGGCCCAATTGGTGAGTGGGTCAGAATGGGTCATGGTAAACACACCAACCTGTGAGGAACTAAGGAGCTAGGCCATTCCCAAAACCTGACATGAAGCCCTGGTGAGGGCCAAAATAGTCATAAATTCATCATTTAAAGAGAGGATCTATATTAACATACATGGGTGGGCAGCATCTTGAATTTGGTGTAGTCATTCTCTTTATTTTGTGTCTTATTCATTGATGTATTGCATATTTTCTTGAGTATTGGTTGACAGATATAAATGTTTTGACTTGGATAACCTATTCCCATGAGTATAGAGTTGCCTATGTGTTCTCTATCCTAGCTGAGACCCAGTACTTGCACAACACAGGAAAATAGGTGCAATAACTGGCTTCTCACATCAAGGTGAATCTTTTGGCAGTGCTGGGATTTGAACTCAAGGCCTAGCAAGCCGAATTGGTGAATGGGTCATGGTGAACACACCAGCCTGTGAGCCACTAAGTAGCTGGGCCTTTCCCAGGAACAGAGATCAAACCCCAGGGAGGCCACAATAGTCCTGAATGGATCACTTAAACATGGGATATATATTCACATCTGTGTGTGGACTGCATTGTGCATTTAGTGTAATTATTCTACTTTGTATGCTATTCATGGATGTATTGTGTATTTTCTTGAGTATATGATGACAAGTATAACTGAGCTGACATGGATAACAACCTATTCCCATGGCCACAGGGTGACCCATGCATTCTCCATCCTAGCTGAGACTCAGGACTTGCACAGGAAAGGAAAACAAGTGCAATGATTGGCTTCTGACATCAGCGTCAATTTTGGCACTGCTGGGATCTGAATTCGGGGCCTAGCAGACCCAAGTGACAAATGGGTCCATGTGAGCACACCAGCCTGTGAGCCACTATTGAGGAAGGCCTTTCCCAGGACTTGAGATTGAGCCTGTAAGTGGGGGGGGACGGCACACAGCAGTCATCCCTTCATAAGTTGAAGGTAGTTCTTACACCCAGGACTCTCAGAGAAAAGGAAAACAGGTGTCACACTAGGCTTCTTACTCCACGATCCAATTGTTGGCAGTGCTGGGACCTGGACTCAGGGCCTAGCAGACCCAATTCATGAATGGGTGTGTCAGCAGAGCAAATTCTAGCCCAGGAAGCTGCCAGGCAGTTCGCAGACCCTGAGATTGAGCCACAGGGGTGGACAAAATAGCCATACATGGATAGGCAGGTGGTAGTATACCTATACATATATATATATATATATATATATATATATATATATATATATATATATATATATACATATATGTATGTATAGAGTGCCAGAGACATCTATCTATCAACTACATTCCTACCAACTCTTAGGTAGTTACCGTGCCACCATTGAAGGAATAGGATTCTTTTCATGCTTAATAAAGTATTCATTAAGGTCAATCAGGGTGCTAGGATCATTGCATCTAATTTTAGACTAGACTGATTCACGCAGAAACTTCTCATTCAATCATGAGTTTGCTCACATTCCATTGGTATTTCCATGCACAGGAACGAGTCCCTTGGGATTTCCCCCATTGGTAGGTGTCAGGACCAGGACTCGAACTCAGGGCCTACATTGCTGCATGGTCCTATGGCTTCCCCGATATCCCGCTAGCTTTCACCAATGCAAGGTGAAGAACCCTTTGTAGACATGTCATTAAGACCCAGGATGTTCACCATGGAAAGAAACAAAATGTAAAAAAAATCCATCCCTTGGCTTTTTTTCTCTCCCTCCCTCTCTCTCTCTCTCTCTCTCTCTCTCTCTCTCTCTCTCTCTCTCTCTCTCTCTCTCTCTCTCTCTCTCTCTCTCTCTCTCTCTCTCTCTCTCTCTCTCTCTGTGTTTTCCTGCAAGACTTCAAGGCTTAGGATCCCAGGATTGGCTATGGGCCAATGGCAGCCCACCAACCTAAGATGATTGAAGCTGAAGCAGAGTTTCCACAAACTTGAAATCCTTTCCTTGGTAATACTACTACTACTACTACTACTACTACTACTACTACTACTACTACTAATAATAATAATATAAATAAAGCACCCTGGATCAGAACTCACACCATTTTTCTGCCACAGCTGGGATTCTAACTCAAGTCTGGGTAAATCTATAGCACTGTGGGGGAAAGGGAAGCTCACCATCCTTGAAGACTACAATATCAGGCCAGGTTGCAGGGTCTGATTTGAAGCCCCAGCACTGGCAAAAATAATATACCCACATATTTTACACATAGGATGTCTATTTACATAGTTACTCTTTTTATTGTGTGTCTTAGTCATGGATGCATTTTGTGTTTTATTGAGTATGATTACAGACATAACTGTGCCGACACAGATGACAACCTTTTCCTATGACTATAGAGTTGCCTATATAAAATTCTCCATCCTCCCTGAGACCTACGACTTTCACAGGACAGGAAAACAGGTGGATCAATGGGCTTCTCACATCAGATTTCATCTTTTGGCAGTATTGGGTTTTGAACTCAGAGCTTAGCAGGCCCAATTGGCAAAAGGGTCTAGGTGAGGATACTGGCCTGTGAGCAACAAAAGAGATAGGTTGTACCCGTTACCTGAGATCGATCCCCGGTGGCACAATATTCATCCATTCACAAGCTGAAGCTAGTATGCTAATAAATACCTATTTGGATAGAGTAGGAGATGTGGCGGGCTGTGTTGGAATCCTATCTAACATGTGAGTACTGATTCTTGGATCTTTCCCATTGTCTCCAGTTCCTGAATGTGATTCTTATTGTCACACTTCATGAACTCTTAAATAAAAATAATCGTTGTGCCATACGTCTTGCCTATCATTTCCTATGAGAATCGTGCATGAACTAAACTCTTCCCTAGGCCTGAATTCAACCCCTCATAAAATTTATAGACATATTAAATATACAATTTATACTTATATCTATATATTCACTCTATATTGTGTTTGTTGGAGTGATTCATTATGTTTTATTATTGATTTGTTTATTTAGCATTTATTTTATGAACTGTAAGTGCACCTAAAACATTTATTACATTTATTCTCATCTATTACATAGCATGTAACTTTGCAGACATATTATGAACTTGCACAGAAAAGGAAAACAAATGTCACACTTGAAATCTTACATCAGGTAGTAAATTTTGACAATGATGGGACCTGATCTGAAGGCCGGAGAGGCCCAATCCATGAATGGGTGAGTGTCAGCACCGCAGCCTCTAGCCCATTCAGCTGACAAGTGGATCCCAGAACCTAGGATCAAGCCCCAGGTTTGGACAAAATAGCAGTAACTTTCTATGATGATGGTGGTATATAAATAAATATAAATTTAGGTATTTAGGTACTGCCAGAGCTGTCTATTTAGTATTCAATGACATATACTACGTTCCTACTAATTCTCATGTATTCAGTGGGGATTCCATTTAATCAATAGTATTCTTTTTTCCTTTGGGTCTGGACGTGGGGCCTAAAATCTGGGCCTGGGCACTGTCCCTCAGCTCATCACTCAAGGCTAGCACTCTACCACTGAGCCACCTTCCCAGCCCCCAATAGCATTCTTTTAATGCATAATAAACTATGAATTAAAATCAATCTGTGTCCTGGATTATTGGGTCTAATTTTATGCTAGACTCATTGAGGGACTATTCATCCAACCATGGCATTAATCACATTTCTCTGGTGTTCCTATGGACAGGAAATAGTTTCTTAGGCTCTCCAGGCCCTTTTAAGTGATATGATCAGGATTAGAACTCAGGGACTAGTGTCTAGGTTGGCCTATGGCTTCATTGACAGCCTGCCAGACTTCAGCAATGCCAGGTGACCTACAGGTTGCAGCCATGTCATTCAGACCCAGGATGGTCACGGTGCAAGGAACAAAAACAGAAACTGCTGACCTTCTGTGGTTTGCGGCTTTTTTGGGTGGTGTTTTCATTTTGTTTGCCTGTCAGCCCCCCAGGATGGCTGTGGGTCCAGAGGCTGCACCATCCCAGCATAGGGTGATGAAAACTGAGGCAGAGTTGCCACCACCTGAGTTCAAGCCCCGTGCTTAGCAATAAATTAATTAATTAACAATACTACTGAAGCTCCCTCTCTTGGCTTTCATGACATTTTGTTATCTGCCAGGCCAGGGATGTCACATTGGTATCTGGGTAACTTTGATGCATTGCGGGGGGGAGGGTGAGGAAAGGGAAGCCCTCCTTCCTTGAAGACAAGCAATTCAAACCTGTTAACTAGATCTGAATTCAAGCCCCAGCCCTGGAGAACATAACATATATAGATATGTTTATTATATGATTTATACTTACATCCATACATTCAGTTTATATCGTGTTTGTTGGAATGATTCATAATATTTTATTATTTATTTGTTTATTTACCATTTATTTATGGACTGACTGTGAGTACTCTTATAACCTTTATTACATTCGTTCAAATCTATTCCATAGCATGTAGCTTTTCAGACATATTATATACATCATACCTGACACCCAGCACTTGCACAGAAAAGGAAAACAGGTATCACACTTGGAATCTTACTCCAAGAAGACATTTTTGGCAATGCTGGGGCCTGAACTCAGGACCTAGAAGGCCCAACTCATGAATGGGTGAGTGTCAGCACAACAGCCTCTAGCACATTCAGATGCCAGCTGGATCCCAGGACCTGGGATGGAGACACAGGTTTGGCCAAAATAGCAAAACCTTTCTATGAAGATGGTAGTATACAAATAAATATATATTTAGAAATGTAGATACTGCAAGTGATGTCTTTCTTATATTCAATGACATATACTACCTTCCTAGTGATTCACAGGTATGTAGTGAGAACTATTTAAGCAATAGTATTCTTTTAGGGGCTGGAAAGGTGGCTCACTGGGAGAGCGCTTGTCTTGCATGCATGAGCCCCAGGTTCAATTCCCCAGCACAACATGATCAGAAAAAGCCGGGAATGGTGCTGTGTCTCAAATGTTAAAGCACTAGCCCTGAGTTGAAAAGCTGAGAGAGAGTGCCCAGGCCCAGAATTCAGGACCCAGTACTGACAAAACACACACACACACACACACACACACACACACACACACACGTATTCTTTTAATGCATAATAAACTATGAATGATAATCAATCCACATCTTTTGAATACTGGGTTTAATTTTATGTTAGACTGATTGACAAACTACTCATCCAACTATGACATTGATCACATTCCTCTGGTGTTCCTATGGACAGGCAATAGTTTCCTGGGCTCTCCCGCCCTTTGTAAGTGGCATGACCAGGATTCAAACTCATGGCCTAGGTGTCCAGATTGTCCTATGGCTTCGCTGCCAGACTGCCAGCCTTCAGAAATGTCCGCTGATCTACAGGTTGCAGCCGTGTCATTGGATCTGGGTTGGTCACCATGCAAGGAAGGAAAACCAAGAAACCGTTGACAGACTTCAGTTCGCGGCAAATTTTTGTTGCCGTTTTCAATTTGTTTTACTGTCAGCCCCTGAGACCTAGGATCCCAGGAATGGCTGTGGGCCCAGAAGCTGCACCATCCCAGCTTAGGATGATGGAGGCTGAGGCAGAGTTGCTACAACCTGAGTTCATAAATAAATAAATAAATAAATAAATAAATAAATAAATAAATAAATAAAAAAAATTGAAATAAAATATATAAAAAATAAAATAAATTTAAATTTTTTTAAAATATTAAAAATACTAATGGATTGCCCTGGCTTGGAATTCATGCTCATTTATTTTCTTCCAGGCCTGGGATTTGAACTTGGAGTCTGGGAAACTCCAATGCACTGTGGAGGATGGAGAAACTCACTTCTTTGAATACAAGCAATTCAGGCCTGTTCCCTAGGCCTGAATTCAATCCCCAGCCCTGTTAAGTAATATTCATCCACATTTGAAAAAATGATGAATATCTACATACTCATGTTTACTGCATATTGCTTTGAGGGTATTTATTTTTGTATTATTCATTCATTATATTTATTGACTATTACTACATTTATAACACGTATTAAGTTCATTACATCTTATGAGAACTATACAGATTTGCATATGTATATTATAACTTACTTCAGACCCAGGACACTCACAGAAATTCTATAGTAGATGATCCATGATCCCCTGCTTAGAAAAACAGAAAGAATACACCAACCAAATTCTAATTTATCCCTAGGCACACCAATGGCTCACATCTGTAATCCTAGCTACTCAGGAGGCTGAGAACTGGAAGATGAAATTTCAAAGCCAAGGAAGGCAAAAACGCCTGAGAGAAATCATCTCCTATTAACTGGAACAAAGCCCGGCTACAGGTATGGGTTGAAGTGGTAGAAAATGAGCTATGAACTACCAAGCCAAGAAAGAGCAAGCTGAGTTCAAGTGCAGGGACGGTGGGGCAGAGAAATCTTCCAAAAACAGAGAACAAAACAGCAGTACAAAAATCCCACCTAATTTATGGTACCAACCAACCTGGAAAAAAAATAATGAAGCTTGTGCAGTTGTATAACTTTACATGAGCACATATGCTCTTACGTACACTTCAAATCTATGTTTTTAATAATATATATGTATACATATTAATAATGCATATATATAATATACCTTTAAATAAACTAAGAAACCAGCAAATGAATAAATACTTCTGAATTAGTGCCTTAACCATGGCATCATAAGTTATTTATACTAAAATTGTATTCCAAGTTTCTTTTCTCAGAATCCATCTTTAAGAAGTTTGTTCACGTGCCTGGCACAGGTGGCTCATGCCTATAATCTTAGCTACTCAGGAGGGTGAGATCTGATGATGGCAGTTCAAAGCCAGCCTGGACAGGAAAGTCCGTGAGACTCTTATCTCCAATAAACCACTAGAAAACTGGAAGTAGCACTGTGACTCAAGCAGTAGATTGCTCGCATTGAGCTGAAGAGTACAGGGATAACCCCTGAGTTCAGGCCGACGACCAAAAAACAAAAAGTTTGTTCATACAGATCATAAAATTCTAACATTCTAAGCTTTAGGAAACTTTTCTGCCAGAGTCTTATGCTCTTTAGGCAAATACTCCACTACTGAGCTACATCTGAGTCCCAATGTTGTTGTTTTTCATTTTACAATCCAGTTTATTCCCAAAATGCTTACAATTACCTACTGTCCTCACAGAAATGAATTTTTATTCAGAAACCCAACCTTTTGTGCTATCAGGAATCCCCTAGTGTATTTCATGTTAGGAGCTGAGGAAAACTAACATGACACAAATGCAGAGATTTTATAATTATAGAAATAATACTAAATAGAAATAAATTTAACTGTCCCGACCATCTAGGGAGAAATGACATCCTTATTTTCATTCTCACTCTTCATGGCAGATGGTCAAAATAGAAACACCAATGTGCTATGCTGAAATGCAAAAGTTTAAATACCTTTTCTGAAAAACTCATGTTATAAAATCAAAATGTATCAAATAAAAGTGAAATGAACTTAAAAACATATTAAAAATGCTAATGAAGCTCCCTGGCTTAGAATGTGTGGCATATTTTTGTCTTCAAGGCCTAGAATTTGAACAGAGGGTCCAGGTAACTCTGTTGCACTGTTGGAGAAGGGGAAGCTCACCATGCTTGAAGACCAGAAAGTCAGGCCTGTTCCCTAGGAATGAATTCAAGCCCCAGCCCTGGAAAACGTACTACTTATATACATTTTAAAGATAGGATTGAACTTCCATACAGATGTTAAGCCTTTGTTATATTTTTTGTTTTATTCATTTATTTACCATTTATTTTATTGACTGTGATGATACCTAACTATGTATTATATTGTTTACATCCTATAACATAGCATCTAGATTTGTAGATGTGTTCTCAATCATGCCTGACACCCAGGACTCTCACAGGAAAGGAAAACAGGTGTCACACTTGTTGACAGGTTGGCCTAAGGGTTCCCTGATAGCATGCCAGCCTTCAGATATGGCAGGTCACGTCCACTTTGCAACCGTCTGTCTCATTCAGACTCAGGATGGTCACCGTGCAAAGAAAAAAACGTAAAACCCCCAGCCCTCTGCAGCTTGCCACTTTGCGTGCTATCCCACTTTTTTTTCCTACAAGCCCTCTGGGTCTACGATTCCAGGATTGGGTACGGGTTCCAAGGCAGCACCCAGCCTAGAGTGTTCCAAGTTGAGGCAGAGTTGCCACGACTTGAGTTCAAGCCCCATGTTTGGCCAAAAAAAGAAAAAAAGAAAAAAATTAATTAATTATTTAACTAAATTGAAAAAAATAAAGCTCCCTGGTTTGGAATTTCTCTCAGTTTTCTTTCCTAGCCTGGGATTTGAACTCAGGATCTTGGTAAGTCTGTAGCAATGTGGGGAAAATGCAGATTTGCCACTACTTGATTTCAAAATCCGTATCAAGCCACAACTAAAAAGTTAAGTCACTGAGCTTGGCAGGGGGAGTAGTTGTGGAGATGGGAGGGAAGGGATGGTAGGGGGAAAACAAAGGAGCAGGCAACAATGCTCAATAGGAAATATACTCATGACCTTGTTCATGTAACTGTGACCCCTCTGTACAACATTTTTACAATAAAAACATACAAAAAAAGAAACAATGTAGTGTTCAGAAAAGCACTTTTGGAGTAAGGGAAGGACCTCTGAATAGCTGTACAAAATTCTACACGGCTTTGTTTAATGTTCAGTATGTAACTCAATAAACATAACTGCTTCCATTAAAAAATTAAGTCACTGTCTTGGAACTAGACCAATATTTCTACCATTTTTGGGATTTGATCTCACCATCTAGGTAACTCATTTGCACCATGGGTGAAGGCAAAGCTCACTGTCCTTGAGGAAAAGAAATTCAGGCTAGAGTTCCCACGGCCTGAATGAAGACCCTGCAAAGGAAAAGATATCTCTATACATGTGTAATATACGATATATACTTACATATGTATGTTTATTACATATTATGATTTTTATTATTGATTTTGTATTTATTTTATTTTTATTTTATTCATTCATTTATTGTTTATATTATTTAGTATTATTATACACATAATACTTATTACATTTTGTATATCTATTATAAAATTATACACAATAATTTAGGACATTGACTCATTTTTCACTAAAACTTTTTGTGTTGAAACATGATACATAATTAAATGGAGGCATTTGTCATAGTCTTCACATGTTTAGAGTATCTCTCAAGGATGAGCTTTTTGTTTTTATCTTTGAACACCTTCTTATAGGGATTTCGTTAATGATTTATACTTAGAAACCTTTTCTTCAGTACAGGCAAGTTGTGGGATAAGATTGTAAACCTATAAATGTGGCTTAGTGGAAATAGCTCGCTCAACATGCATGAATACCAGGGTTTGAATCTTCAGTGCCACATACTCAGAAAAAGCTAGAAGCAATGGAGTGGATCAAATGATAGAGTGCTAGCCTTGAAAAAAAGAAGCCCCAGGACTCTCAAAAACAATAGGCCAGATGGCGGTGGCTCACACCTGGAACCCCAGCTTCTCTGGATGCTGAGATTTGAAGGCCATAGTTCAAAGACAGCCTAGGCAAAGAAAGCCTGTTAGACGCTTATGTTCAAGATACCACCAAAAAAATACCCCATGTGGCGCTGTGACTCAAGTGGTAGAGTGTTACCTTTGAGCTGAATTGCTCATGAACAGGGCCCAGGGTTGATATAAGACACACAACTGGAAACAAGTAAGGATTAATCAAAGTGCGTTTCCTATTTGCTAATTAGGAGAACATTCTAAAGTTGATGTACGCCAGAATTGGAGTCAGAGCTTAAGGCTCAAGTATAGCACATCCATTTGCCCAGCCTCGCAGTCTCTAGCATTATAACCTTGTGTGCTAAAGGGATCTGAAAGGTCCAATGTTGAAAGGCTTAATATGCTCCCAAGCCCTTTGAGATAAGCAGTTGACTTGTATTATCAATGTCATTACAGTTCTGAACCTAGCAGAGCACCAGTAGCTAACACCCATCACGCTAGCTCAGGAGCCTGAGGTCTGAGGATCACAGGGTGTAGCCAACAAGGGCAGGAAAGTCTATGACACTCTGACTTCCACTTCTGAAAGGTCAGATGTTCAACAGCTTCGTGTGTTTCCATTGGTGATGAGAAGTTACTTTCACTCTAAATGTTCTTAGAGTTCTCAAGCTATAGAAGGAAAGAAACATTACTGACCTGTCGAAGATTCAAATGAAGTTCTCAGGATTCAATCCTTAGTCCAGCTAGCCAAAAGAACTCCAGAGTAACACTGTATTTGAAGGACAGAAAACAGGTTCAAAAGCCAGGCTAGGTACAGAGACCTAGGCCTGTAGGATTAGGAGGCAGAATGTACACACTCAACAGGGAAGTGAGCTGCAAAACCACCTCATTCATTCCAGACACAGTCACCAATGGGGGGAAACCTGAAACATTTGTTAGAGTTACACCAGGGTCAGGCTTTTCTCAGCCTCTTCAAACAATGACTAACCTTCCTCCCTCAGGTGAAGGGAGCCTCAGGCTATCTTTAGGTTACCAATAGAAAGTCAGTTTAGTGGGGGAGAGGGGAGGAAGAGACTAGAAAAACCTTGCTCACTGGTCTTATGGAGTGGGTTTTTGACTCTCCATCTGTCAGGTTTGAAGGCCCTTCTTCTACCTCTGCCAGTCCTTTCTCCTTCCTTCATTCTCCACATCATTAATGCAAATCCCCAGTCCAAGTTGAGGTAGGGGCATTTGTCTTCTGTTTCCAAGAACCTGAGTTAGAACCTGACTTTGCCTTCTTGGCTCTGGGGCCCTTTGCTGCCTGAGAAGTGGGAAAGAGACAGTCTTCCTACTTTGTGGCTGTGTGAAGGTAATGCTGGTGGCCTGGCACAATAAAGAAGGCCTCATGACTGGGAATTGTTCCATTCTTTCATCCTGACATCCAAGACCAGATTCATGTATCATTTTTTCTATCTATCTATCTATCTATCTATCTATCTATCTATCTATCTATCTATCTATCTATCTATCTATCTATCTATCTATCTATCTATCTATCTATCTATCTATCTATCTATCTATCTATCTATCTATCTATCTATCTATCTATCTATCTATCTATCTATCTATCTATCTATCTATCTATCTACCTACCTACCTACCTACCTACCTACCTAACTAACTAACTAACTACCTACCTACCTAGCTATCTCTGACATTTCTTGGGTTGAACTCCAAGCTTAAGCACTTTCCCTAGCACTCTACTACTTGAGCCACAGCACCAATTCTGGCTTTTTCTTTCTATGTGCTACTGAAGAATAGAATCCAGGACTTCTTGCATGCTAGGCAAGCACTCTCTCACTAATCTACATTCCCAGCCCCCTCATCTTTTTTTCTTAATCGTAGTTTTTACATAAGTATGATACAGTTTGTGTCCTCAAGGGTAAATTTCTGAATACCAGTTATTTCTATACACTATGATCTTCTTTTCCCCTGAATGATGTTACTGTTCCTGCATTGGCCTCATAATAAAATGTAAATAAAGGCTGCTGAGAGCTTCAATGTGCATCATATAAGGACACAGGCCTATAAAATAAGCAACTCCCAGGCTTTTCTGCCTGGTCTGGCCTGTATCACCTGCTTGACTTTCTCTCTCACAACTGGAGCTCTACCCTCTAAGCCACTGTTCCATTTCTGGTTTTCTGGTGATTTATTGGAGACAAGAATCTCACAGAAATTCCTGCTAGGACTGGCTTTGAATGGTGATCTCCTGAGGAGGCTTCAAGTAGATTTCCTCAGGGATTCCCCTAGGAGTCACTCCACACAAACCTTTAGTCTAAATGTCGAGAGGTACTAGAGAAAACAGAAACATGAAGATGCTTCTAGTTTGTTCTAGATAATTAAGGTTGGAGACACAAAACACTCATAATTATTAGATGACTTTAAAGGCAAAATGAGCAATGCAGACAGTATGAGGATTGCTTCAGCTTTCAGTCTTCTCATCCTGAGACAGTAAATTCACTTCAGCTCAATGTTAAGTGACAGAACTGGCATGTCCTGTGGACATTAGCTCCTGTGACACTCATTTCTCATTTTTGGCTTCAAACCTGTGTCCAGAGTGGAAGATGAGGAGAGAAAATCCTTCGCAGAGAAGGCAGCTATAAAGAACATTGTGTAGTGTCTTATAAGTTCAAATCATTGGAATGACCCATTAAGAAGTCAGATTTTCCAGATTAAAAAAATGGAGAAGAAAAGAAAGTGCCAGTGACTGCTGACTGCAATTCCAGATCCTCAGGAGGCTGAGATGTAGAGAATCTGAATTTAAATCCAGCCAGCTTAAAAAAGTCCTTGACACTGTTATTTCTAAGAGATCACAGAAAACCCCTGAAGTGGGGCTTTGACTCAAGCTTAATACACTGGCCTTGACCAAAAGGGGCTCAGGGAAAACGCCTAGGCTCATGGTTCAAATGCAGGACCTGCCCCCTCATAAAGAACCTGTACCTCCATGTCTTTGTGTATGTATGAATGTATTCCTATAGGTGAAGCTCCAGATTAGCTATGATGAATGGCACCAACCTAGGAAATTTGTATTCAATACAATGAGTTCATAACACAGAGATTGCTTTTTATGACATTGCGTGTTCCAGGGATCCCCTTGCTGCTTCCAGTGTGGCCTGAGGGTTTCTCTGCATCCCAGGCCTGCTGGACGAAGTCTCTCTCATTGTCTGTACAGGCAGACAAAAGCCCTCACTCCTGCATAGCTGTGTAACAAACAACTCCATCTGGGCCAATTGGTGGGGAGGAGTGTGGGCGGGCTCTGAAGGTCAGGAGAAAAAGTCCTCTTTGTACCCCAAGCTATCTCTCTTCCCAGTGCTCTGCTTTGACAGGAAACCTTCATTTGTGCCATGTCCCATGGCAGTCCAAGTACTATGCACTTATCCTGCCTTTGTGAGACTATATTCCGGTGTTCAGATACAGTGCTCAATATAATTTAGGAGTCCTTCTGGCAGACAACTAGGGCACTGAACCTAATGAAATGTTTCACTGAGGGTGATGATGGGCCTATGATGCCTCTCCTAGGTTTCTGGAAGCTTGTGAAATCCAAGCATGTGTTGGATATCACAAACTTCCTGTCATCTACGTTTGGTGAAGCTCATCACATTTTGAAACCTTTGACCTCTCCTAGTTAGGCCTTGGGTGGCTAGGTTTTGGCATTGAACACAGGGCCTGGGTGCTGAGGGCAGAAGTCTAATGCTTTACCATTTTGTGTCACAGCTTCACTTCTGCTTTCTGTGTGTGTGTGAGTGTGTGTGTGTGTGTGTGTGTGTGTGTGTGTGTGTGTGTGTGTGTGTGTGTGTGTGCATACACTAGTCCTGGAGCTTGAATTCAGGACATGAGCACTGTACCTAGTTTCTCTTGTACAAGGATTGTACAAGGATTGGAGCTTGGTTGTAGTGGTATACCTCAGGCTAAGTCAGGTTAGATCGCAGCTGTCAGCACCAGACACCCGGCTTGCTCTGTGATGAGGTATTTGAAGTCTTATCTTTATAGAGTTGCAGTCACAACATTCAATTTTTTTTTTCGTGCCCATCCTGGGTCTTGAGTAAGTGTCTAGACACAGTCCCTAAGTTTTATGCTCAAAGCTAGTGCTCAACTGCTTGAGCAACAGCACAAAGTCCAGATTTTTATGTGCATGTGGTAGTGAGGAATTGAATCCAGGGCTTTGTATATACTAACCATCACTATACCACTGAGCCCCAGGAGTGACAAGTATATAAAAAGATAAATGTGTACATTGGCATATATATATATGTACATATATATATATATATATCAAGAGAAAGATGTCTGTATATTATGAAATTACATATATTATATTACTACCAATTATTGTAAATTAAATTATTCTTTCCATTTTTAAGTATCATGGTTGAATACATAATAAAGTATTAATTGAAAATTAGTCAATGTAGTATAATTGTTGTGTATAATTTTATAGTATACTCATACAGTACCTACTGATTTAATTGCTACTTTTATAACATTTGTATGGATGTATATTGGAATGCATTTCTTAGAATCTCCTGCCAATCATTAGTGGCAGTCCCGGGAATCCACCTCCAGGCCTAAGTTGAGGTTTCATCTATGGATTCCCTAATAGCCAGCCAAACATCAGCATGCAAGGTCGTGTACACTTTCTGGGCCTTGTCATTTAGACCCAAGGTGGTCACAATGCAAAGGGGAAAAAATGTAAAACCACCTTCTTGAACTTAATTTTATCCTTCTCTTTTTTATTTATTTTTTGCCAACTCTGATATTTGAAATCGGGTTCTAGATTCCAGGATCTGTGTCAAAAATGCTGAGACTTGAGTTCAAGGTCCGTGCTGGGCCAAAACTTAATAAAATAAGGCCCTGGCTTGGAATTTGCACCATTTTTCTGGCAGGCCTGG
Source organism: Dipodomys merriami (assembly GCF_024711535.1). Lineage (NCBI taxonomy): Eukaryota > Metazoa > Chordata > Mammalia > Rodentia > Heteromyidae > Dipodomys > Dipodomys merriami. Next base: position 91,547 of record NW_027203136.1, read on the forward strand.
GATTAGAATTCAGGGTCTGGGTCACTCTGTGGCACTGTGGGTGAAGGAGAAGCTCACCTTCCTTGAAGACAAGAAATTCAGACAAGTTCCTAGGGCCTGAACTGAAGCCCCAGCACTGGAAAGAATATTCATATATGATATCTATTCACATACATGGGTTTAGTGAGTATGACGTTTATTACCCTTATTTATTTAGTATTATTACCCATATAACATTTCATTTACTACATCCTATCACATAGGATGTATTTGCATATGAATTATACATTATACTGAGACCCAGGAATTTTTTTTCAGGAAAAAAATGTGTCAAAATTGGCTCCCTAATCCATGAATAAACTTTTGGCCATGCTGCGATTTCAACTCACAGCCTACAATGGCCAATTCATAAATGGCATTACAGTCTTAGCACACCAGCCTCTGGCAAATTCAGCTGCCAGGAAGTTCTGAGGACCTGTGATCAAGCCAGAGTAATGCTCAATATATACATTGATAGATGTGTAGATTGCTGTATGTGTATGTGTGTGTGTGTGTGTGTGTGTGTGTGTGTGTTTGTGTGTGTGTGTGTGTAGAGAAGGAGAAAGTATGTGAGGATATAATTAAATTATATATATATAGTTACCAATTATTACTTATTAAGTTATGTCTCCATTGAATGAAGTCCCATGGTTGAATACTTATAAAAACATTAATTAAAAATTAGTCAATATCCTTCCATTAGGGGATTCATAGCATGGTGCGAAAATGCAAGATATACATCCAATAATTTTTGTTCTAAAATAGAAACATGAAATAACTGCAAATTTAACTATTACTTTGACAGAATTCACATAAATAGAAACTAGTTTGTCAGGATCTCCCTCCATTTGTGTGTGGCAGTCCTGCATTCGAACTCCAGGGCTGGGTAGTATATTTCGAATGCAAACCATTGGAATGATACTGTGAAGATTTATGATTGTCACGATTAAAAAGAAGAAGGAGAAGAAGAAGAAGAAGAAGAAGAAGAAGAAGAAGAAGAAGAAGAAGAAGAAGAAGAAGAAGAAGAAGAAGAAGAAGAAGAAGAAGAAGAAGAACAAGAAGAAGAACAAGAAGAAGAACAAGAAGAACAAGAAGGAAGAAGAGGAGGAGGAGGAGGAGGAGGAGGAGGAGGAGGAGGAGGAGGAGGAGGAGGAGGAGGAGGAGGAGGAGGAGGAGGAGGAGGAGGAGGAGGAGGAGGAGGAGGAGGAGGAGGAGGAGAAGGAGGAGGCCAGGTTGTCAGTGGCTCCTGTATGTAATCCTAGCTCCTCAGAAGGCTGAGATATAGAGAAAGACAATTTGAATTCAGCCAGGGCAGGAAAGTCCCGACACTCTTATTTCTAAGAGATCACAGGAAAATATCCCCATGGGTTGGGGCTGTGGCTCAAGGGGAGTGCACTTTCCTTGAGAAAGTGGAGATCAGGCATAGGGCCTATGATCATATTTAAACCTCGGACCTGCCAAAGGAAAAAAAAAAAAAAGAAGGCAGTAACTGCATGTCTCTGTGTATGGATTGATGATGTATGGATGATGGGCATTCAGCAGGTTGCCCATGCCCAGACCCTCAACCTGGAAAAGCTGGGACAAGGCTTCAGAGAGTACTAAGGCTGAGCAAGTAACTTGAACAAAACACCCTTCTATGCCATTTAATAACTGAAGCTCCGAAGGCTTGCCTGGGCTGGCATATGCAACGAGTGCATTATGTTTTGGCTGAGGTGTCCCACTGGAACATTTAGCAGCCAGCCACTGCCTCCAGGGAGGCCACAGTTCCCCAGCTGTAAGTGTTGTGGAAAGTTCTGTCTCCATATTCTCTATCCATCTGTAAGATGTGAGCCTAGATCTCTGGGTCATGGTGACTATCACTCATTAATCATTCCTCATTGCCGAGTCTCAGGCTGGTCACAAATCCTGGCAAAGATATGAAATGGCCAGAGATTTCTGCGCTGAAAAGGGTACTCAAATAAATACCACCATCATAGCTCCTGTTAGAAGTTAGCCTTGGGCTGCAAATGTGGCTTAATGATAGAGTGCTTACCTAGCAAGCATGAAGCCCTGGGTTTGATTCCTCAGTACAACATAAACAGAAAAAGCCAAAAGTGGTACTGTGGCTTAACTGATAGAATGTAGCCTTGAGCAAAAACAGCTCAAGAACATGCCTAGACCCTGAGTTCAAGCCCCAACACTGGCTAAAAAAATGTGACCTTTGTGAGACATACTCTTCTGGGACTCAGAGGAGGGCTGAGGTTATAGGTGACAGGTAGAGGCGAGGTGCTGGTGGCTCACCCCTGTAATCTTAGCTACTCAGGAGGCTGAGATCTCAGGATCATAACTACAAGCCAGTGCAGGCAGGAAAGTCTATATGAGACTCATTTCTCCAATTAAGCACCCAAAAAGCCAGAGCTGTGATTCAAGTAGTAGAATGCTAGCCTTGAACATAAAAACTCAGGGATGGCATCTAGGCCATGACTTCAAACCCCAGGATTGGCACACACACACACACACACACACACACACACACACACACACACACACACACACACACACACACACACACACACACACACCAATATAGAGCATTTGCCAGTCAGTATGCACAAGTTCCATCTCTAGCAACTCAATATATTAAAAAAAAGATAGAGAAGGGAAGGAAAAATTGGATTCACTAGGTTATTTAAGCAGTGCCAAAATTCCACAGGAGTTCTAAGATGAGGAACAGGATAGAGAGGCTCAGGCAGAAGGTACACAGCATGGGCAAAGTTCCTGAGGTGTGGTGTAGAGCAGGTAGTGTGGGTGGAATGAAGGTTCTTTGGCCTCAGACAAGTCTAGCAGAACATTCAAAGGTGGGTTAAGGTTTGTACTTGAGTCACAGGTAGGGCAGAGGGTGGGGCCCAGAATGGGGCCCAAGGGGAAGATTAACTTTGACTTTTCTCCATGGACCCCAGCCATTTCCTGTGGCTAGAAGCCTAATTTTCACAGCTCCTGACCTTCAGGCCTCCTTTGCATGGAGGAGACAGGGAAAATGCAGGGAAGAACTCTTGCTTAAGACAACCTTCTACACAATGCACCAGTGGCTCAACCCCTGTAAATCCTAGCTACTCAAGAGAATCCAAGCTACTCAGAGATTGTGGGTCAAAGCCAGCCCAGGGGAGGAAAGTTATCCAGACTCTTCTTGCCAATGAACTACCAAAAGCCAGAAATGGAGCTGTGGCTCAAGTGGTAGAGTGCCAGCACTGAGGGAAAAATTTAAGAGACCAGAGCCCAAAACCTGAGTTCAATCCCAAGTACTGGCACAGTAAAAATAAAGAAAAGCTTTCAGGAGATTCCAGTTCACTGTGGAGAAAGGCCATTATCAGCTGTGCACCTGTGGCTCATTCCTGTCATCCTAGTTACTCAAGGCTGACACTTGAGGATCAATCAAGATTCAAACCTAGCCTGGGCAGACTCTTTTTTCCAATGAATCACCAAAACCTGGGAAGCAGAGCTACTGTAGTTCAAGTGGTACAGCACCAACCTTGTACAAACAAGCTAAAGGATAGCTCCTAGGCTCTGAGTTCAAGTCCCGGTAAACTCACATGTGCACGCATGCGTGCGCGTGCGCGCACACACACACAGACACACAGACACACAGACACACACACACACACACACACACACACACACACACACACACACACACACACATCCTTAGCAGGTGACTGTGGCTCACACCAGCAATCCTAACTACTTAAGAATCTGAGATCTTAGGATGACTGCTTGAAGCCAGCCCACGCAGGAAAATCCATGAGACTTTTATCTCCATTAAACAAGTAAAAAAGATGAAAGGTGAACTGTGGTTCAAATGGTAGAATGTTACCTTTGAGCAAAGGAAGCTCAGGGACAGTGCCTAGACCCTGAGTTCCTGCTCAAAGATTTTTTTAAAGACACCCTTTGCCACCCCCACAGGCCACATTCCCGATTTTGTTCATCCTAGATCTCACTTCCACTCCTGCTCCTTCCATAGTACTGCAACAAGTGGCTGGTGTGTGGCCAACACTGGGTTAAGAAGTGAACGTACACAAGCGGGGGCATAGCCAGGTCAAGACTAATGCCCTAGAACATTGAGGTATTGGACATACAAGTCTCTCATCCTCCACTTCCCTGGCCCTAGAATCTAGTCTGTGCCTCCTGTATTCTTGGCATCCAGTATTGTGTAGCAGGACCTGAGAGGCACAGCTGGTGCCGGAAGTTAAACTTTCCTGCAATAAAGTACGTTTACATTTCCTAGACACTGATAGATACTTCCAAGCCACCTTGGCCTCACCTCTCATGTAGCCCTGGATCCTCCTTGCTTGAGCGACCTTCAGTCAGATGTCAAGATCCAGTTGGCCAGAGCCACCAGCAACCACCCATTCCCCAAGCCACTGCAAGCCTGCTGAGAGGGAGGAAAAGGACAGACATCATATAACGGAGGCCCTCCCTCTGAGGCAGGGGAGACCTATGCCAGCTGGCACTGCTTTTCCAGAATCCCCTGGAGGTGGCCAAATATTGGGACAGCCAGATTTGGGCCCCAGAGAAAAGTTGGAACACAGGCCTCTGGCAATTTAGGACTCATTGTAGGCCCTGATAGGGGGCTAAAGGCAAGGTCTGTGTGGAGGAGGGGCACCATCTGAGGTCAGAAAGGGGCAGCCAGGCAGCCAGGAAGGGGACAGAGAGAGATGAGGGAAAATTACACACACACACACACACACACACACACACACACACACAAACACACACTCATACACACACACACACAGATACACACAGACATTCCACGGCCTCAGCAGTTCCTGAGAACAGAACCATGAACTCCCTCCATTAGGATCACATCTGACCTGTGTGAAGATGGCACTATCATACTCAGACTAACTGTAGACACAACATTGAGCCTTTCACATATCTCATAACACAGCATGGAATTTCCTACCATACACACTGCTATGTGGAAAAATCAGGCCACCTCTGTTTATTGTTGGTCATGGGGTTGGAACTCTGGGCCAGGGTGCTGTACTTCAGCTCTTCATCTGAAGATGAGCACTCTAGTACTTGAGCCATAGCACCACTTCCTCTATTCTGGAGGTTCATTGGATATCAAGTATCACAGACTTTCTTACACAAGCTGGCTTTGAACCGTGGTCTTTACAGCTTTATGAGTAGCTAGGATGACAGTTGTGAGCACCGGCAGCCCCCGGCTTCAGCCACCTTCATAAACCCAGGGGAAACCCAATTCATCAGGCTATAAACTTCTTGCAACCATGGACTTCAAAATTTTGACACCCAGCATCCAAATCCATCCTTCAATGGAGAGAATACAGATACAACAATCCCACCCTGCACCCATCTCACCACTCCCTGCCTACCACAGGCCTCGTCTTCTTGAGTTCTTGGTAAGGCACCACCCATCCTACTGTGGCTTCAAACGGGCAAACTTGAGGAGTTCTTAGAAATGTCTGTACAGTGAGGTCAGCACCTGATCTCTCAAACACAGCACACACACACACACCTCCACATCTTTGCAGGCAAACATATTTTACTTTCTTTCTTTTTTTCGGTTGTGGTGTTTGAACTCAGGGCCTGGGTGCTGTCTCTGAGCTCTTCAGCTCAAGGCGAGCACTCTACTATATGACCCACAGCACCCCTTCCAGTTTTCTGGTGGTTTGTTGGAGATAAGACTCTCAGGGTCTTTCTTGCTCAAGCTGGCTTTGAACCATGATCCTCAGATCTCAGCTCCTGAGTATCTAGGATGACAACCATGAGCTACTGGAACAGAGCCAAAGATGCTTTTCCGTGCTTGTCATCCTATCCCCTTAGGAGGCTGAGATCTGAGGACTGCAGTAGGATGCCACCCTTGGCAGCAACGTTCATGAGAACTTTTTTTTTTAATATTATTTTATTTTATTTGAGAACATACTGTACAGAGGGGCTACAATTACATGGGCAGGATAATGCATACATTTCTTACCAAGCATTGCAGCCTCTTCCTTTGTTTACCCTTCACCTCCCTTCCCAGCCTCCCCCCCTCCCCCCACCCAATTATACCCCCCTCCCCCCCCACCGACATTGTAAAGCTGGTTTTGACATGACATTTTGTACTTCTCATTGTTGCAACAGGTCCACCTGAATCCTTAAACGACTTGTTTAAACACCCAAAAAAGCTTGAAGTGGAGCTGTGGCTCAAATGGTAGAGTGCTAGCTCAGAGCATCAATGACATGACCCACACCATAGTTTCAAGCTTTTTCTGGCATAGACCCATCCAAGAAAGGGAAGCAGGTGGGCACACCAGAGCTCAAAGCTAACACATAATATTCAAGTCTCCTAGAACAGACCCCATCTGACTCTGATTCTCTAGATTCTTTGTCCGACATCATGGCAGTCTTTTTTTTTTTTTTTTTTTTTTTTGTCGGCCGTAGGGCTTGAACTCTGGGCCTGGGTACTGTCCCTCAGCTCTTCAGCTCAAGGCGAGCGCTCTACCACTTGAGCTACAGCGCCACTTCCAGTTTTCTGGTGGTTTATTGGAGATAGGAGTCTCACGGTCTCTCCTGCCCGGGCTGGCTTTGAACCGCGATCCTCAGATCTCAGCCTCCTGAGTAGCTAGGATTACAGATGTGAGCCACCAGTGCCCGGCTCATCATGGCAGTCTTAGATGGGACTGACCATGCACCAAGTATAATCTCATACTGAGGATCCAATGACCTTATCAAAGAATCAGGACCTCTCACTGTCATGCCTCAACAATGGGCAGTGAGGTGAGATCTAGTTATCCAAACACAAGATATGGGAACCAAAGAGTTTCTTGGTCAAGGGATGGAGAATGGGAGTCTCTAGGTCCCTCTTGGGAAGGTGAAAAGGGATGATCTATCCCAGGAGTGTTCCTGTGTTGTGAGTATTATCAAAGAAACAACCCTGCTCAGAGTCCAGTGCCTCTGGTTTTCCCTCTAGCCTCTACCCAGCCCTTTCTCACCTTCAGCCTGCCCTCTCTGAATCCCAGACCTGCCACCTAGACTAAAGACTGAGCCATCAAAAAGACCCACTCCTGCCTCTGAGAATAGCAGTCATGGGGCTCTAGCACCCTTTCGATGAAATCTCAAGGTGACATGGGTCTCAACTCCCGCCCTCATTCCCAGGCTGTCCTGTGACAGTGGTATGCTTACCTCTGTCTTTGGTGGAGGAATGAACACCAGGGGTGTCATCTTCAGAGTGAGCCCTGGAAAGTCCCAGTCCCCAAGGATGTACTGCACAGGCATCCTGCAGCGAACGACAGCCAAGTCATCAATGGTGAACCCAAGGTGTCAGGACTTTTAATAGCAGTGTGGCTGGATCAAAGGCTCTATCACTGGTCGTCTAGGTTATCAGGAATTATCATGACTCCAATGTCCTGATACACCTGACCTGGGATCATCTTCCCTCTTCATCTTCCTGCTTATCCCTTGACTCCCCCCTCTTGACATTCCCTCACCCCAAAACCTCCCTAGCCCTTGGACACTTTCTTTTTATCTGACCAGAAAATAAACTTGTTGAAGCCTGGGCTGATTCAAACCCTGAGCTACCCGAGGCTGCTTTCCTCTGCAGTCGGTGTCCACATAGCTCCTGAATGTCATGAAGTTGCTAAGGGGTCAGTGGCTTGATCATACATACTGGCTTTAGTCTCTGAAACTGTCCTCACAGAGATTGTGAATGGTTGGCTTCCTTGATCCAGGGACTCCAAACCAAGGCTTGCATGTTCTCCCTTCTTCCTTCCTTTCCTCTTTTTCTCCCTCTATCCTTCCCTCTTGTCTCTCTCTCTCTCTCTCTCTCTCTCTCTCTCTCTCTCTCTCTCTCTCTCTCTCTCTCTCTCTCTCTCTCTCTCTCTCTCTCTCTCTCTCTCTCTCTCTCTCTCTCTCTCTCTTTCCTTTCTTTGTGTCAGTCCTGGGCCTATAATTCAGAACCTATGTGCTGTCCCTGAGCCTTTTTACTCAAGGCTAGCAGTCTATGGCTTGAGCCACACATCCCCTTCTGGTGTTTTGCTTTTGGTAGTTAATTGGAGACAAAAGTCTTACAAGCATTCCTGCTTGGGCCAAAAGCCTCAATCCTCCAATCTCAGTCTCCTAAGTAACTACGATGGAAGTTGTGAAGCAGCAGCATCCAGCTCAAACCAAGGTTTCTTCATGTTCTGTGGAACCAGTCCTGGAACCTTTCATTGTCTATGACCCCGCAAAGCCTGACACACTCTGTAACAGTTTGTGGAAAAATAAATGAGCATCTGTGTATGACAATACTACAGAGAAGTCCCATCTTATTCAGATAAATATCCTCTTTGGGGGAGAGGGGATGAAGGCTGATGTAGCTCTCCCACAGTTCTCCCTCCTCCCTCTTCTCCGCCTTCTGGTGCCACTTCACTTATCTGTTTTGGCTCCGAGGATGTGAGCCATGATGTACTCACTGGATTCTGGGGCCTCTGGGATGCCTATTTTCTCAAAGATCTCTGTCCAGCGGCTGACCAGCTCTGTGGCATTCAATTCCCCATTTAGGTGTGAACGAGTTTGCCGTGAGCTGAATGTCTGGTTCAAGGGTCCTCCTCTCTTCCCCATGGGGCCAGACATGATGGTCCATCACATCCGCCCCCCCCAAAGTTTCATATTGCAGAGAAGGGATCCTTGAGGTAGCCTGGGGTCTCTGAATCTCTCAGAGTCCAGTATAGGTGCTGGGCATTGTCTCTGCTCACAAATGGCAGGCTGGGGATGGTGAGGTCACAATCTCTGCTCTCCAATGATGTCCTCCACTGTGTTGCTCACCTTAGGGAGAGCTGGAGGAAATTCAGCAGCTGGTGGAGAAAGGGAGTCAAGGCACAACATTCAAAGCAGGAGATAATCTGGCTTTGGAACTCTGCTTGTGCTGCTTTGAACGTAATTTTTTTATTATTATTGTGAGAATACCATACAGAGGAGTTACAATTACATGGGCAAGATAAATAGTACATTTCTTATAAGGCATTGTTGCCTCCTCGTTGTTTCCCCTTCCCATCCCTTTCCATACTCCTCCCCTCTCCCCTACCTGATCCTCTCCCCACCGCCTACCAAAGTTCTTAAGTTTGTTTTTCGACATAACAACTTGTACAGCTCCTTGCTGCAATGGGTCCACATGTATCCCTAGTTAAACGATTTGTTTTTTTCCCTTCACCTCCACAAAATATACCATCAATTCCAGTGAAAGTATGGGTTATACTGTGGGGGAGGGACATACAAAGCAACACAGAAATCATTATATGAATATGATAGAAACAATTGCATGAAAGGACAAAAAACCATTTGAATACTTATCTTGGGGTTCATTCCACTAACATCAAATTATCTGACCTTTTCTGCTTGACTCAGACATATACTAGTTACTCCAAATAAAGGAAACCATGGGACCTATGTTTCTTAGGGCCTTGCTTATTTCATCTAATAAAATTTTTCCATGTTTTTCCAATTCTTAACAAATGGGGCAATGTCATTCCTTCTTATGGAGGCATAAAATTCCATTGTGTATATTCACCATATTTTCTTGATTCTTCATCTAATGAGGGGCATCTGGGTTGGTAAATATAGTCGTGCTGATAGCTTTTGTGTGGTCTTGCTTGTGATCATTTGGGTAAATGTCCAAAAGTGGGATTGCTGGGTCATAGGGGAGCTTTACATGGAGTCTTTTGAGGAGCCTCCATACTGCTTTCAAAAGTGGTTGAAAAATTTACACTCCCTCCAACAATGAAATACGTTTCCCTTCTGACCGCATCACCTCCAGCATCTGTTGTTATTAGAGTTCTTGATTACAGCCATTCTAACTGGAGTGAGGTGGTATCTCAAAGTTGTTTTGATTTGCATTTCTTTTATGGCTAGAGAGGTTGAGCATTTGTTCATGTGTCTATTGGCCATCCTTCTCTGCTCTTCAGAGAAGTTTCTCTTTAAGTCTTTAGCCCACTTATTTATTGGGCAGTTGTTTCTTTGAGGATTTACTGTTGGGGGTTTTAATTTTTTAAGTTCCAGGTGTATTTTAGATATGAGAACCTTCTCTGTTGTATGGTCATTGAAGATCTTTTCCCAATCCATGCATTTTCTATTGATCTTACTAGCTATGTCCTTTGCCATGCAGAAGCTCTGCAATTTCATGCAATCCCATTTGTCCAACCTTTCTTTGATTTGTTGTGTTTCTGGGTCAGCTTGTGCCAAGGAGACCTAGGTTTTCTCTTACTCCATCCTGTAATGTTTTCAGTGTTTGCTTTGACTCTGAGGTCTTTGATCCATTTGGAGTTGATTCTGGTGCAAGGTAATATATAAGGATCTAGCTTTAGTTTTCTCCAAGTAGTTAACCAATTTTGCCAGCACCATTTACTGAAGAGGCTGTCTTTCTTCCCTTGTATTTTGAGGTCCCTTATCGAAGATTAGACGGCTATAGGTCTATAGGTTCATCTCTAGGTTTTCAATTCTATTCCATTGGTCCTGAGGTCTGTTCTTGTGCCACTACCAAACTGTTTTGATTACTATGGCTTTGTAGTAGAGTTTGAAATTTGGTATTGATATGATTTTTTGGATTGCCTCTTCTATTTCCTTGAAGAATGAGGTTGGAATATTGATGGGTATTGCATTGAATTTGTAGATACCCTTGAGAGGTATTGCCATTTTCACAATGTTGATCTTTTCAATCCAGGAGAATAGGAGTGTTTTTTTGCCATTTTCTAAGTTCTGTTTTTATTTTCTTTTACAGGTTTTTAAAGATTTCATCATAGAAGTCCTTCAGTTCTTTGGATAAGTTAATTCCTAGGTATTTTATTTTTTGTAGGGCTATTAAGAATGGAGTTGCTTTCCTGATTTCAGCCACATTTTTCTCATTACTGGCATGTAGAAAAGCCATTGATTTTTGAGGGTTAATTTTATACCCTGACACTTTGCCAAAGTTTTGAATCACCTTGAGTAATTTGATAGTGGAGTCTGTGGGATTCTTTGAATACAAGATCATGTCATCTGCAAAGAAGGAGAGTTTTATTTCTTCTTTCCCTATTTGGATCTCCTTTGTGCTTTCATCTTGTCTTTTTGCTGTAGCTAGGCATTCTAATACTAGATAGAAGAGCAGTGGAGAGAGTGGGCATCCTTGTCTTGTTCCAGAATTAAGAGGGAATGGCTTTAGTTTTTCAACATTGAGTGTATTACTGGCTGTAGGTTTGTCATATACAGCCTTTATTTTATTGAGGAAGGTTCCATGGATTCCTAGTTTTTCCAGAACCTTCATCATAAAGGGGTGTTGGATCTTGTCAAATGCTTTTTCTGCATCTATTGAGATAACCAGGTGATTCTTAACCTTGCTCTTCTTGATGTAATGAATTACGTTCATTGATTTTGTATATTGAACCAGCTTTGCATCCCTGAAATGAATCTTGTTTGATCGTGGTGTATGATTTTTTGATGAATTGTTGAAGTCCATTGGCAAAAATTTTGATGAGACGTTTGAGTCAATGTTCATCAAAGATATGGGTCCATAGTTCTCTTTATTTGATGAGTTCCTGTCTGGTTTTAGGATGAGGGTTATTATAGCTTCATAGAATGAATTTCCTAGTGCACTTTCTCTTTCAATTTCATTGAAGAGTTGGAGGAGTATTGGTGTCAGCTCTGTTTTGAAGGCCTTATAGAATTCTGATGTAACACCATCTGGTCCTGGGCTTTTCTTAGATGGGAGGTGTGTTATTGATGTTTCTATTTCAATGCTTGATATGGGCCTTTTAAGATGGTTTAACTCATCTTGGTTTAGTTTTGGCATGTCTATCTTTGCTAGGAAAAGGTCCATTCCTGCCAAGTTCTCAAACTTATTAGCATAAAGTTTTGAGAAGTGGTCCTTCATAATGTTCTGAATCCTGGTTGTTTTTGTGGTGATGTTTCCATTCTCATTTCTGTGTTTATTTATTTGGATGTGTTCTCTTCTTTTTCTGATGAGATTTGCTAAGGGTCTGTCATTTTTGTTAATTTTTTCGAAGAACCAACTCTTTGTTTTGTTGATTCTTTCTATGGTTATTTTGGATCCTAATACATTTAATTCTGTTTAAATTTAATTATTTCTTTCTGTGTGGTGGATTGGGGGTTATCTTGCTGCTTTTTTTCAAGGAGGCTCATCTGTCTCATTAAATTTTTGGTTTCAGATCTCTCCAATTTGTTGATGTTGGAAGTTAGAGCTATAAACTTGCCTCTGAGTACTGCCTTTCTGTTTCCCAGAGGAGCTGGTAGTTTGTGTGCTCATTTTTGTTATATATCATGAACACTTGAATTTTGATTCTAATTTCTTCCATGACCCACTGGTGGTTAGATAGTGTGTAGTTCAGCCTCCATGTGTTACAGGACTTTCTTTGGTGGCTTTTGGTGTTGAGTTCTAATATTATTCCCTTGTGATCTGAGAGAATGCAAGGTATGAATTCAATCTTTCTGAATTTGGACAGTTTTGCTTTGTGACCTAAAATGTGGTCTATTTTGGAAACTGTTCCATGTGCTGTTGAGAAGAACATGTATTCTCATGCTGTTGGGTGAAATATTCGGTAGCTGTCTGTTAAATCTAGTTGATCTATGCAGTTGTTTAGGTCTAAGGTTTCTCTGTTGAGATTTTTCCGTGTTGATTTATCTAGTGGGGATAGTGGTGTGTTAAAGTCTCTGACAATTAATGTCTTTGGATCTATATGAGATTTGAGATAAAGTAGTTTTTCTTGGATAAATTTGGGTGCTCCTTCTTTGGCTAATATTTAGAATTGTAATATCTTCCTGAAGGAGAGATCTCTTTATTATTATGGAGTGACCTTCTTTATCTGTTCTCACTAATTTTAATTTGAAGTTTATTTTACCTGATATTAGGATTGCAACTCCCACGTGTTTATGTGGGGGGCGTTTGCTTGGTAGATTTTGTTCTAGCCTTTCCCATTGAAAATGTGTTTGTATTTATGAGCAAGCAGATAGAAGAATCTTGTTTATTAATCCAACTAGACAGTCTATGTCACTTGATTGGAGAGTGAAGGCCGTTAATGTTGAGAGATAAGATTGAGAGGTATTTGGGAGTTCCTGCCATTTTATCCACCTTCTTGGGGGCTGCAGCAACTGGGTTCTTCCTATGGTTCTTGGATTCTCAGTTTGGGTGTGGTTTCTTTGCCTTTAGTGTGGTCTTCGGTTTTTATGTATAGGACATCTTTAAGAATCTTTTGTTGGGCTGGTTTGGTGAAGATAGATTGTTTCAATTTTTCGTTGCTATGGACCATTTTTATTTTACCTTCCATTATGAAGGAGAGTTTAGCTGGGTACAGTATTCTTGGTTGATAGTTGTTTGTCTTTAGGGCATGGCATACATCATTCCAGGCTCTTCTTGCTTTGATTGTCTCTGCTGAGAAATCTGAGGTGATTCTAATTGGTTTCCCTTTATACATGATTAATCTTTTCTCCTTGACAGCTTTAAGGAACTTTTCCTTGGCCTGAATTGATCCTTTACAGATTATAATGTGAGCGTGCAATGTCCTGTTCTGGTCTGGTCTATTTGGAGTTCTAAAAGCTTCTTGTATATGAATAGGCCTATTTTTTGCATGTTTGGTAAGTTCTCTGCTAGGATCCTGTTAAACAAATATCCTAGATCATTAACTGTTGTCTCTAGATT